>NW_011494940.1:1367663-1368139 GCF_000754665.1 Bison bison bison
ACAGAGTGACAGAACCCACAGAATGAGAGTCCTAGACACCGAGGGGCAGACACCCAGCCTTGGGTGCAGCCTGCCCTCGGAGCCCCCCTCCTCCCTCAAGGGAGACTGGGAGGCCAGCTTCCTGGGGCCTCTCTCCCGCCAGGCTGTTGTGGCCACCAGGCATTCCTGCCTCAGGGCTCTGTCCCCTCCTCGGGAGCCCGCTCCCCTCGCTCCAGGGGCAGGACCCCAGGGAGGGTGTGGGCTCTTACCCAGCAGCCACGGGGCGCAGGAGTCCATGATGCCGTCCTTGGCGGACTTGAGGATGGACTCCGGCAGGGGAATGGAGTGGCGCACCATGGCCCCGTAGAGTCCATACTCGGCCATGACGCTGCTTCGGCCCCAGCACTTTTCCCGCTTCCTCCACTTGGCTCTGCGGTTCTGGAACCAGACCTGCTAGTGCGGAGGAACAGGTCAGGGGCGTCCTCTATGAGGCAGAG
>NW_011494940.1:1368239-1369621 GCF_000754665.1 Bison bison bison
CCCCCCCGTGTCTGCCTGCCTGGAGCTAAGGGCCACACCTCTTTGATTGCCAGTGGCCCCATTCCCTGGTGACTTTGGTTTCTCCAAGTAAGGGCATCCTTACTTAAGCTCACCCACCCCTCGGTACCCCTGGGGTTCCTCTTGGTTCAGGGTGTCCAGAGTGAGATACAAGTTCTGCGAGAATATGATGGGCAAAAAAAATATTTTTTTTCAATCAAAGCAGTTTAGGGTGATGCAATAAGATGCCTCCCGGACTGGGTCTTGCAGCTGGGCAGTTCCCATGTGGTCCTGTTTGCCGCTGAGAAACCTGAGCCTCATAGCTCTCATACAAGGGTTCACACCTCCAGCATCCCTGTCTGACTTGCAGAGGGACACAGTCCTTTTCAGGGGATGAACTAGCAGTGCCTTTGGTTCAGGCTCTTCCTCCACACCAGAACTCCAGAGGCCAGGGCAGTCCCAGGCGGGCGAGGTGAGTGTGGACTCAGGCAGCACAAGGCATTTCATCCAGGTGTCAGGAAGCCTGAACCTACCCAGAGCCCTGCGCAGGGGACCCTCCCAGGAGGCCTGAGTCAGTCTCCCTTCTCTGCCCTGTCCTGATCAATCCCTGTGGGGCCTCCGCTCACCCACTTTCCACAGGTTTGGACTTTAACCCTGAGTGATAGTTGGAGGAGCTGGGCAGCCATCCCTCAGTCAGGGAGGGAAGATAAAATTCTTCGTGAAGAGTAGAGCACGTAAAGGTGGGGACCTAGAAGACCGCGGTGGGAGATAACCGCTAGGGGGCGCTTCTCTGGCCCCGAAGTTGACTGCTGCAGGGTGGGAATGAGCACGGGGTTCGCTGGATCTATCAGCGACACCCAGCCGGGTTTTTGGAGGCGATCCCAAGGTCCCGGCCATGCTTGGAGGAGGGGGTTATGTCTTGGTCCCCCCAAGCAGCTTTCCTGAGGTTTCCGGCAGCTGACAGGAGTCAGGGCCAGGCCAGCTGCACTGTCCCTCAAGCTGGTGAACAGTCCGTGGGAGACGGGTGGACGCAGGAAGGACCTGGGGTCCCGGTGTCCCCCTTGTGTTCCTCTCACAGCCGCTCCACAGGCTCTGACTCCTGGGGTGGTGGTAATGGTGGTGAGACGCCCAAGCACCCCAGAAGTAGAGGGTGCGGTGGGGGGGAGGGGAGGGCAGAGGCGGGTTCGGAAAAATCTATTAGTTTCCTGGGCGATTTCCATTCCCTCGTCTGGACCAGGTCCCCGCCCCTCCCTCTGGGCCCCCGCCCCCCGCCCTCCGGGCGGCGGAGGGTTCAGCTTTTGATGAAAAATTGCTCCAGCTCTATTCAGGAGGCGGCAAAAGAAGAGTCACCCCCAGGGGCAGCCCTGGGCTGATTGAAAAATAAG
>NW_011494940.1:1369721-1370336 GCF_000754665.1 Bison bison bison
AAGTTAATTTCTGTTTGAATCGATGGGCCTCAGGCACTGAAATATCACGGGAAATTAAAGCGGCTGCTCTCCCGGGATCCGCGGCATTGACCCGCACTAATTAATGCTGGGGAGGCAGCGCGAACCGCGCCGCGAGCCGCTCCCCTTCCCCGGGGGACCCCAAACACTCCTCATTTAACTAATTAGACGGGGAAAATTGGGTGTTAATTTGTTTAGGATTTTTCTCCCCCTCCCCTTCCTCCCGGCAGCTCCCTTCCCGGCCCCCTCTCCACGCGCGGGGGCGCGGGAAATGAATGCGGGGCTCGCCGGCAGATGGCTGCCCCGGTCACTCTGCAATCTTCTCCGACTTGATTGCTTGATTAGGTCGTTAGCACATTAAAAAAAAAAAATTGCTTGCCGTCTGGCGCTGGCGTGATGAGTGGGACGCGCGGCAGCGCCTGGGTAATTTATCTTTTTATACGGCGAAGAATTTGATTTCAATCTGCAGATATATGGGGCGCCTTTGACACCTGTTTAACATCGCGCCGCTGACAGCTTAACCCTTTGCTGCCTCGGCCGCGGGAAGGCCTGGGCGCGGGGGTGGGGGGTGAGAGGAGGCGTGGAATCCGTGCGCCC
>NW_011494940.1:1370462-1370822 GCF_000754665.1 Bison bison bison
GGGGAGAGCCAAGGGGGGCGCCCCGGCCGCACAGCCGCGCCCCCGCGAGGCCGGTCCTCTAAGGGCTCCGCGGTCACCTGCGCTTTGCGGAAAGACCGTATGATCAGTGCCCACCTTTACAATGCCCCTGGTTGTGTGAACCCTGATTGGGCATTTCCTCATTTGTAAATAACTAGGAACTTCTAAAAATGGGAGAGATGCGGCCTCAGACTGCCCCCCACCCCGACCCCTCCAACCCCACACTGAGCCGCGCCCGCGCCTGTTAGAAAACGACCACCCCTCAGTCCCCCGGGTGGCGTCGCCCCCGGTGAGCTGCACGTTTGCCACCAGTGGGTTTGGCACCTCCTGGAAAGCTGTGGA
>NW_011494940.1:1370922-1371820 GCF_000754665.1 Bison bison bison
GAACCAGACCGCACTGAGTGAACCCGGTCAAGGAATGGGTCTATGTCACCGGAAGGCTACTAGATGGCTGCGCTCTGGACGCTAAGGAGCGCAGAGCGGTGCGCAACGGAGTTTGGAGGAACTCGGCCCTCCGCCTGGCCTGGCTCTGCGTTGTGTATACATCTGTCCCCAGCGGCCCTGCCTGTCCAGCAGGCCCTCTGCAATACCCCAGGCCTGCGGTTTGTCTGAGACCTCTGTCCTCTGTCCTGTTCCCTCTTCCCCCTTAGCGCTTGGTGGTCCTCTACGTACTCACGTGTCTTAAGCTACATTTTCACACAGGGGGGACATCTAAAAGGGATAAGCCACAGAAAGGTGTACGTGGCTTCTGGTTTCATCCACCTGACAGAGAAGACGGCAAAGCGCGAACCCCTTAGAGATGGAATTCCAATGTGGAATTCCGAGTCTGACCACAGAAGGTTGAGAAGGCTATCTTGATGAATCTTAGGTAAGCCCTCTGCCTCCTGGGCAGGAGATGACCTTCCTGCTTGAATACAGTGCATTACAGAACAACAAGGCCGCTGGAACCCACGGCCGGGCGGGCCAGACTCCAGACTGTTTTGGATTTTAGAAAAAATACGCGGTGCATATACTACATGTTATGTAACATTCTGTAGCAGCAGCACATCCCCGTAGTCAGATCCATCAGTTCTGATTTCTGCAGCAAAACATCCACATATGCATGAGGGACAAATAAAGAGCATGAAGTCCCATCTGGTTTTTGCCAAGAATGAGTTTTGATGACAAACTGATGGAACAAGTGTGTTTCAGCACAATTTAGAATCAGGTATCCTGAAGAAGGGATTGTGGAGAAAGCAAAGGCAGAGATGCTCATTAACCACCACCACCGCCCCCCTCCCCC
>NW_011494940.1:1371920-1375621 GCF_000754665.1 Bison bison bison
TGGTGCCGACTTGGGATTCAGATCATTTCTGAGACCTGTAAACAGAACCATTTTCCCCAGTCTCCTGATTTGGACAAATGAATAACTGGTCTGCGGATCAGATTTTATCCACAGACAGTCCCAGAGGGGTTGGCGCCAGCTGGTCATTCAATCCAGGAGTTATTCGGACTCTTGGTTATGGGTTCCTGAAACGCCTGGCTCTCTTTGAATACCAGATGCTGCTCCAATTTATAGAAGAAACCTGGACAGCCAAAACAATTTCTCTTTAGGACAGTTGGCAGAGAAGCTGTGGCATTGGTGCCTTGGAGGGAAGTGGACAAGGAATTAGAATTAACCCTAACCACTCTTCATATTTGGGTTTCTCTTCCTTTCCGGGAAGCAACCAGTATGTGTGCAGAACCTAAACATTTGCCAGACGCATTGAAAGTAGTCCTGAACTGGAATTCCCAACTCTGACAAAAATTGCTAAGTCATCTTGGACAAGTTACTTGCCTTCTCTCAGTTTCAGTCTCTTCAAGCATAAAATAAGAATATCTATTTTTCTGAGTTGTTTTGGGGATTAATGAAATAAGTGAGGGGTGCCTAAAATCAGTGTTTGTCCCACAGAAGGTGCTCAATAGATGCTTAGTTCAGTTGTTCAGTCGTGTCCAGCTCTTTGTGACCCCATGGACTGCAGCACGCCGGGCCTCCCTGTCCACCACCAACTCCTGGAGCTTGCTCAGAGTCATGTCCATCGAGTTGATGATGCCATCCAACCATCTCATTCTCATCTCATCTCATCCTCATCTCATCTCATCTCATCCTAGCATCAACAGATGCTAGTTATTATTACTTCTGATTTCCCTGACAGCTCAGTTGGTAAAGAATCCGCCTGCAATGCAGGAGACCCCAGTTCGATTCCTGGGTCGGAAAGATCCACTGGAGAAGGGATAGGCTACTCACTCCAGTATTCTTGGGCTTCTCTTATGGCTAGGCTGATAAAGAATTCACCTGCAATGCGGGAGACCTGGGTTTGATCCCTGGGTTGGGAAGATCCCCTGGAGAAGGGAAAGGCTACCCACTCCAGTATTCTGGCCTGGAGAATTCCATGGACTGTATAGTCCATGAGGTTGAAAAGAGTCAGACATGACTGAGCGACTTTCACTTTCATTTTTATTTCAGTGGAGGCACAGAAAGTCAGTGGGAGTCTGCGCAGGGAGCAGGTTCGTTAGTGGCATTACTTGCTCCTTTGGCCTCTTCCAAGACATGCCCTGCATCGAGGCTGGACTGACAAATAATAATATCAACCACCACCCCAGGAGGTGTGGGGGGGGACAGAATTAACCTCCAGGCTGTAAGATTTTAATACAGATAGTCTCTAGTTTCCCCTCTAGGGGGTTCCCTGGTGGCTCAGACAGTGAAGAATCTGCCTGCAATGCAGGAGACACAGGTTCGATCCCTGTGTTGGGAAGGTCCCCTGGAGAAGGAAACGGCAACCCACTCTGCTATTCTTGCCTGGAGAATTCCATGGACAAAGGAGACTGGTGGGCTACAGTCCATGGGGTCTCAAAGAGTCAGACACGACTGAGTAACTAACACTAGACTAGACTTCCCCTCTAGGGGCCAAACAGATGCCCCCTGCAACACCCCCTGCATTTCTAATGTATCCCAGACCCCTGAGGCTCAAATGTAAGAGACCACCTATGCAGACGGCTATGAGACGGAGCTAAAAGGCCTGGACTGGAGAATTCTGTTCTGCCTCCAACTGCATTTGTGAACTTGGGCATGTTCTTAACCTTTCTGAGCTTCTGATTCTTTGTCTGCCCTATGATACCACTTCCTCGCAGGTTTGTTGTAAAAATTCAATAGAAGAGTGCATGGGAAACGCCCAGCATGTTGTAAGAACTGGAAAACATTGGCCTGGTGCTGGATGAATTCTACGGACAAATGACCAAATGCTCGGTGACTCTATTCACATAAGCCGGGTCCTCTCATCTCCCACCTTTGAGATTCCTTCATTTAGGCCCTGTTTCCTGCTTGGTCCCTTAGCTCTGGCAAACCCACAGTACTCCTTCAGTTCCTCTCTTACTTTCCAGACTGCACACTTTCTAGAAGCCGCTACTCCACACCCAAGGAAGTCAGGTTGGAACTCTTCAGGAGGACCGGTATGCAGACCCTGGCAAGGATCAGAGCCCTGCCTTCCTCTTCCAGGCTTCCAAGTGCCTGAGAAGGGGCTCACAAGGGACATTAAGGGTCACCAACTTGGGAGTCCCAGGCAAGGGAGAGTGGTGAAGTCTTCCAGCTCAAGGAAGAGCCTGGGTTTCCTGGTGCACTTCCTCTCACAGGTGGTGCCCTGGTAGCACTCAGAGAGCCCAGCAAGGAGGCCTCTGGCTGTCCACAGCTGGTGCCTCCACACCCGGCGGAGAGGGGCCCAAGAGCTCGTGCCTTCACGGATGGACCGGATCCATAAAAGGGCTTCTTGCCAGAGGGATGCTCTTCTGGTCCAGGGCACCCTTCAAGCCAGCCACACTGTCAGCCCTCTGTCCCGTTTGTGGGTAACCAGGGCATCTCTTGGAGAAGGCAATGGCACCCCACTCCAGTACTTTTGCCTAGAAAATCCCATGGACGGAGGAGCCTGGTGGGCTGCAGTCCATGGGGTCGCTAGAGTCTGACACGACTGAGCGACTTCACTTTCACTTTTCACTTTCATGCATTGGAGAAGGAAATGGCAACCCACTCCAGCGTTCTTGCCTGGAGAATCCCGGGTACGGGGGAGCCTGGTGGGCTGCCATCTCTGGGGTCGCACAGAGTCGGACACGACTGAAGCGACTTAGCAGCAGCAGCAGGGCATCTCTTGTCCTTGAAAGCTCCCAGCCTTCTAGCCCCACATGATGACATGCCCAGGCCTCCTTCCCTCTGAGGTCCCTCCATGGTCACCCCCTAAAGGAGACACCATGCATAATAGATATTCTGCACATTCTGGCCCCTTGGCTACCCCCGGGCCCTGCCCTCCCATCTTGCCCCAGGCTATCAGGCCCTGCTTCTTCAGCCCCGTGGCAGTTTTCAACACATTCACCTACCTTCCCTCCTCTCCTCTGATTGGAAGCTGATTAATCTGCGCTAGTTGCTGGCGTGATTTAACGACCTCGCACTCCACACGCACTCAGCACTTCTGACAACATATTTCAGCACACCCTTTCCAGTCCCAGCTTCAGGCTCAGAGAAGCTTGACCTTGCTGTAGCCTCTGATGTCCACTAGAGGGCAGCTCTGCCTATGTTTCCTGGCAGGCCCAGGGAGCATCCTTCCCTGAATTCCTGGACACGTCATTTCACTGTGTCACCCAATACTCCACTTTCTTCCACTCATATTAACTCACTTAAAGCAGAGACACTTTTCCTGAGCCTCTGACCCAGCATTTTTACACTGGTTACATACAGTCACCTGGAGAGCTTTAAAAACAAACAGGGCTTCCCTGGTGGTCCGGTGGTTAAGAATCCACCTGCCAATGCAGGAGACACGGGTTCAATCCCTGGCCCCGGAAGATCCCACATGCTGCGGAGCAACTAAGCCTGTGCACCACAGCTACTGACCCATGTGCTGCAAGAACTGAAACCCTTGAGCCCTAGAGCCTGTATTCCACAACAAGAGAAGCCCCCTGCAATGGGAAACCTGCTCATGGCAACTAAAGATGAATCCCTGGGGTGCAGGGGGGGTGGAATGG
>NW_011494940.1:1375721-1383179 GCF_000754665.1 Bison bison bison
GGTGGGAGGTGGGAGAGAAGTTCAAGAGGGAGGGGATATATGTATACCCATGGCTGATTCATGTTGATGTATGGCAGAAACCAACACAATAATTGTAAAGCATTTACCCTCCAATTAAAAATGAATACATTTTTTAAAAGGAAAAAAATAATACAATAGTCTAGAAATCTTGAAGTTATATTTTCAATTTCAGTTTCTCAAAATAAAGGCATTTGAGAACTTTGAGAAAGAAAAAAAAAGAGTAGCCACCGCTTGTCACAACTAGAGAAAGCCTTGTGCAGCAATGAAGACCCAGTGTACCCCAAAATTAAAAAAAAAGAAATGCCATAGCTACACACCAAACCAATTAAATCAGTGTTGCTAAGTGTGGGAGGCTGGCACAAGTAATTTTATTTTACTTTAAATATTTATTTATTTATTTGGCTGCACCAGGTTCTTCGTGGCAGCATGTGGGATCTAGCTCTCTGACCAGGAATCGCACCTGGGCCTCCTGCTTTGGGAGAACAGAGTCTTAGCCACTGGACCATCAGGGAAATCTCTGGCATGAGTAATTTTTTAAAAGCTGCCCTGGGACTTCCCGGGTGGTCCAATGGTTAAGAATCTGCCTTCCAGTGCAAGGGATGATTAGGGAACTAAGATCCCACATGCCTCAAGGTAAGCCCTACAACAGCCTGCATGCTCAGTCACTTCAGTCGTGTCTGACTCCTTGCAACCCCATGGAGCCCACCAGGCTTCTCTGTCCATGGGATTCTCCAGGCATGAATACTGGAGTGGGTTGTCATGCCCTCCTCCCAGGGATCTTCCCCACCCAGGAACTGAACCCAAGTCTCCTGCATCCCCTGCATTGCCGGCAGATTCTTTAATGCTGAGCCACCAGGGAAGTCCTGAAGGGCCTGCATGCCTCAACAAAAACCCAGTGCAGCCAAAACTTTTTTTAAAAAAGTAAAAAATAAAAAGCTGCCCTGTGTTTCTAATCCATTTCCCCGGCTGAGACACACTGCAGTCTTTTCCCAGTCATGTGGTTATCTATTAACTTCTGGGATGGAACCCTCTAAAACTTTGTTCCCCACCCTTGGGCAGGGACCACGTTAAAAGAGACAGAATGGAACAGCGCTAGTCAGAGAATCCAAACCTCATCCTTCCAAACATACCAGGTTGCTAAGAGTGGAGGTGAGATGGCTCTGTTCACTTGCACATCTGTAATGTAGGCATTCTAAATAAGTATAACTTCTGTCAGAAAAAAATACAGTAAACACATAAGTGAATGTATCAAAATACTGAGAATAAATGACCCACAGAGGAAATAAACTCAGTCTGGAAACCATTTCCTCTTCCCCAGGGCTGACATCCGGTAGGGGCTTCCAGAATGCCACATCCTAGCATTTCTCAGAGACACAGAAAGGATTTTGCATCTGGCTCTGATATGAAGTCCATCCTAAAGGAAATCACTCCTGAATATTCATTGGAAGTACTGATGCTAAGCTGAAACTCCAATACTTTGGCCACCTGATGCAAAGAACTGACTCCTTGGAAAACACCCTGATGCTGGGAAAGATTGAAGGCAGGAGGAGAACGGGGCAACAGAGGATGACTGATGAAGTCAGGATGGCATCACTGACTCAATGGACATGAGTTTGAGCAAGCTCCAGGAGTTGGTGATGGACAGGGAAGCCTGGTGTGCTGAGGTCCATGGGGTTGCAAAGAGTCGGACACGACTGAGTGACTGAACTGAACTGAACTGATATGAATACTAGAAATCTCTTCTTCCCCTAACAGTGCAACTTATCCCTTCACCCCAACTTAGAGAGATGTAGAGGGGGAAAGTGCTTGCCCTCAAAGCATAAAGGTTGAGGAAATCAGCCACTATTAAGGGGTTTGACCCCTCATCACTGCAATTGGCATTAATTATTCCAGTTTCTGTACATAAGTGTTCCCTTTACCTTCATTTGCTCTCTTGAGATAGTACTTGAATGGTACTGGGTTTGAATCCCAGTCCACCACTTACTTCACCTCTCAGCCCCTCAGTTACCTCATCCAGAAAGTGGGGATAAGAATAGCATCTAACTCAGCTAGTTGTTGTAAAGAAGTGATGAAAAAAGGCATGGAAAGCGACTAAGCACAGCACATGTCTGACTTTTCACATCTACACTGGGTTCTCATTAGACAGTAGGTCTCAGACACATCCAGGGGCTTCCTTGGGTGGGTCCAGCTGTCCACCTGGGGCCGAACATTCCACCAATGGCAGCCCAGAGTCGGAATGAGAGAGGTGACCCTGAGCAGACGGCCCGCTGGGAGGGACTCCCCCTCTTCCTTTCACAGATGAGAGATGGGAAGTGACTTGGCTTCTGCCATACCTGGTCGGTGTCAGAGCCAGAACTAAGATCTGGATCCTTGATTGAATATCCAGTCCCTTAACCTTCCCATTCCACCTGAGGATGTCTAACTTCAGACTTGGAGACTCTAATAACTTCCCCTCTTCCTTCTTTTCATGGCAAAAGGAGAAGAAGGTGGCAGAGGATGAGATGGTTAGATAGCACCACCGACCCAACGGACATGAATTTGAGCAAACTCCAAGAGATAGTAGAGGGCAGAGGAGCCTGGCATGCTACAGGCCGTGGGGTCACAAAAGATTCGGACATGACTAAACAACAACAGAGTGCATCCATTGGTGGAATGGTCAGCCCCAGGTGGACAGCCGGGCCCCAGGCTGGGCCGCTGCTAAACACCACACACACAGCTTCATCACAGCTGCAACTGCCACTGTCATGCCCATTTTACAGATGAGCAATGGAGGCTCAGGCTGGTGAAGTGTGACCTGCCCACGGTCATTCAGCTGGTACCTGGTGAGGCCAGGATGGTCCAACTCTGAAGTGAGTGTCCCTAACCACTGCACCACCTTGCCGCTCCTGTGCACGCCCTGAACTTAGAACACCAGCCACACGGGAATTGCTCTGCGGGTTGGAGCTTTGATAGATAGTTGTCACTAATAGATGTGAAGTCCTTTCCCAGGCCACTTGGTAAAACATTTGGTTGGGCATGCGTGCTAAGTCGTTTCAATCGTGTCTGACTCTGCGACTCTATGGACTCAGAGGACCAGGCTCCTCTGCTCATGGGATTCTCCAAGCAAGAATATTGGAGTGGATTGCCATGCCCTTCTCCAGGGGATCTTCCCGACCCAGGAATCAAACCCGTATTGTGTCTCTTAGTCTCCTGCATTGGGAGGCAGTTTCTTTTACCACTAATGCCACCTGGGAAGCTTCAAAATATTTGAGGATTGGGCCATTTGATAACTCACACCTTCTGGGGGCAGCATGTAGCTGAAGAACTAGGCAGTGCTGGAAGAGTTACAGAGACCCTTGCCTTGGATCACCGATAGCCACAGATTCCACAGTCAATCCTTGCAGTCCAGGGAATCAATGTACTCCACACCCTTGGCTCCTCCATGCTGGTGCTGGTGATTTCAGACACCAACCTGTAGACAACCCCTCAGACAATTTTAAGAAGTCTAGAGTCTGCAGGCTGAGCGTTTATAGCAATGCAGTTACAGCTGAGGGCAAGCTCTCCTTACAGCCTTTGGACTCTCCCACCCACCACTACCAACACCACGGCCAGATTTTAGGACAACCACTGCAAGAGATGAGCTGTTCCATTCTACTGGTCAATAGTGCAAACGTGCAACCAACCAAAGGGGAAGTCTGGCAACCTCACCAACCCTGGCTGCTTGTAAGGACCAGCTCTACCCTAATAAAGACCAGGTAGGGGTTACCACCACACATGAATTGGATTGGGTTTTGGCTTACACACACACAGGATTCAAAATCAACATCCAGCCTTTCCCCACTGGAACTTAGTTGGGTGGGGATGATGGATCCAGGCCACCATGGATAATGTACCAAACAGATAATCTGCTTATGAATAATTGAGCTTATTGTTAGTGTCACCGTCTAAAGCCATTGGCTGAAATTCCCAATAGACTTCCAGGGGAGAGGAAGGCTCTTTTGGAAAAGCAGCTCTCGCTTCATTCCCCATTCTCTGGTTCTCCAGCAAGTGAGTGCAAAGAACCTACACACCTTATTTGGTTCCTTTGCTGGACTTGTCCCCTCCCCGCTCCTCCCCCTGCCCCCCAACACACATCACACCTGGAGACAAAAAGGAGGAGGAAATTTGGAGCAGAACGGTTTCAGGAAGTCTGGACCCTCCCTGCCTTTCCCAGCCTTGGCAGGTCAACTACTCCGGGCCACTCAGGTGTCCCGACAGAAGCAGCTCTGGTTCAAGGTCTTGAATTAGCTATGGCAACCTCAAATCTTCTGGAAATGTTTTTCTACCCCAGCCCTCCTTCCTTGGAGGCCCTGTCTGGAGAATCATCAGACTTCATTTCCTCCTGGAGAAATGATTAAGCAACCCATTCCAGTCTGCCAAGGGGAGTCCTGGACTTGGGAGGATCCTGCTGCTGCTGAAAGGAGGCCTGGTGCCCAGCACAGCTGAGGACAGCCCCAACCAGCCAGGGCTGACTCTCCACAAAACTCTCCAGTAAGGAGGTGAGGGGAACGACTTAATGAGCGCCTCCTGGGCTGGTCCAGGAGACGTCCAGGAGCAGGAGCCCTGGGCAGGACCAGCTGCTGGGATGGAGGCAGTGGGAAGTAGGTAGGAAGGGAGAGGGCAAGGTCTTCCTCATGGGGGAGGCAGCTCCCCTCCACCCCCAGGCACCCAGGCCTTGAAGCAGACGTTTACCTCCTGGGAGACACCTGGCGCGCCAGAGACCCTGCTCAGAACCCTAGACCCACCCAGGCGCCTCTCCCGGCCTGCCATACTCCTCAGGAAGCCCACAGTCTGCAGCCACAGGCCGCGTCTTGTCTGCCAAGTCTCCAGTCCCTCCAGCAGCACCCATCTCACGTGGTGGGTATTCAGCTAAAATCTGCTTAAATGAACTGTTGCATGAGGAGGTGATTACAGACAAGCACACACTGGAGCAGGAGGGTGAAAGAGGGGTATGTGGGAGCCTGGGGCAGTTGATGTCCCTGAGGGTGAAGAAAGTGTGAGAGAGGGACTCAGGGCTGTTTTACCTGTATCCTGTCTTCGGGCAGCTCCGTTTTCATGGCCAGCATCTCCCGGGCATAGACGTCAGGGTAGTGGGCTTCATTGAATGCCTTCTCCAGCTCCTCTAGCTGGTAGGAGGTAAAGATTGTCCTGAGGGGAGCAAACCCAGAGAGTCAAACCCAGCAAACCCCGAAAATGGAAAGAGTTTGTCCCATAGAGGACAGAATAGCCCTCCCCTGTGGCTCCTAAACAGCCCCCAAACCCAGCCCGGGCCAGTGCAATTGAATACAACCCCTCTCTCCCGCCCCCATCCCCACACACCCTCTGGACTCTTCTTCATTCCAGTCTGAGGGCCCACACTCCCTTCTAGTGCTTAGGGCGTTATTTCAGCCCTCTGGGACATTTCATACTGGGAATCTTCCTGAAAGTGCTTTGGGGTAAGGGCGTTAAGATACAAGCTTTAGGAAACTGCAGAAAGCCCCTATTCCTCCTCCCAGGCCCACAGCGAAGGGCTCACCAGGTAGATAAGTGCCCCAGCCTCAGGCAGGACCTGCCGCCCCAGGCTCCCCTCACAGACGGGAGAGTTGGTCTTTTAAATTGTATTCAAGAGTTCAAAGTCTCACCGGAAGGTCAAATGCAGCAGCCCCCCAGGGTTTCTACAGTGGAGAACTAACCGCACCTCCCAGCCCCTCACCCCACCCTGCTCTCCGGCTCCGGAGAGCTGCCCTCAGAGTCTTGGGCAGAGAGGGGGGAAGGGGGGTGCTCTGTCCTTTCTGGTGCTCCGAAGGCAAGGGTCACCTTCCCACCATCCCATCACACCCAGGCTCACCCACTCACCCAGCAGGAGCCCCATTTAGGGGCAGTTCACTCTGGTCATCCCAAGAGAGCCTACCTACACAGCCCCCAACCCCCGCAGAGCTATTTACATCGACCTATTTTGAGTTATTAACATAAACTGCTTTAAGAGTCCAGTAAAATCTACATCCTCTTCGCTAGCAAATGGATATGCTCCAACACACAGTTTTCCACCTCCGATATTTAGGGGGTTTGTAATCCCCCTTTCTCAAATAAATACACTACACACCCCCTTACCAACATAAATTCTTCTCTTTTCAAACCTGAATTTCACCAAGTTCTAGGCGACCTTTATCCTGCACCCTCCTCAACAATCTGGGGTGTAATACTGTCCAGATTTTACAGACTCAGCTTCTACAATGGTTGAAGTAGAGCCTCTGGGATTTGAACCCTGGGACCAGTATGAGGGGGCGGCGTGGTAAAATCCCTCGCTGCAGCCCCTGATGTCACCAGCCTGAGGGAAGACCATGGATGGAAACCCCAGGTATTCCTCCTGCCGGTGTTGGCGTTGGCATCCTGGAGGATGATACAGGGGATGTGTGAGTGAGAAAGATTCTGCTCTTTATGGAAAATGACTGGTTTGATTCTAAATCGTTGCTCCTATTCTCTTGGGGGGAATGGAATGCTTATGTATACAGAAAGTTAATTCTTCAGAATTTTGAAGATCTGCTGCTTTCTATTTCTCTCTTGCCACTTACTGAAAGGGCCCCTGAACAGACAGTCAAAATAAACAATCAAAACGTGTACGGCTTCTTCAAAACTAGGAAAAATAAAACCCACAGCTATTGTGGCCTGGCCAAAGCCAAAGAAGAGAGATGATGGCAGATCATTCAGTGGTTCAAGTGCCAGACTCTGCTTGGGAGAACTCTTATTAAAAAAAAAAAAAAAAAAGAACAAAACAAAAACAAGAAAGGAAGAAAGGAATTAAGAAACAAAACAAAGTGAAATGATGCCTCAGATCCCCAGACTTGCCTGAAAAATCCCAGGAACAGAAGAATCTGGCGGACTCAGTCCATGGGGGTCGCAAAGAGTCAGACACGACTGAAGTAATCCACCAGACCCTTCAGTTTCCCATTGCAACTGAGCCTCACAGGTAAAGAGAAGAAGAAAATCGGAAGACTCCATCCCCACTCCCCTCTCTAACTCCTTCAAGCCCCCTATGTTTCTGGGAGGTTAAGGGATCTTCATCTCTTACCACCAGAGTCCAAGGTTTCTTACCTGAACTCCCCAAACGAGAGATGCTCAGATTTTTTTTTTTTTTACTAATTAAAAATGGCACCAGCCATTCTCCTGTCTTCAATAATCTGTTCCCCTCACACATTAGAAATAGCCTGAAACCTAGTGCAGTTGACCAGTCTCCTAGGGGACCCTTCTGAAGCACCCAAAGTTTTTCCCAGGGGAGAGGGTATCAAGTGAGGGGAGAGGGTATCAAGTGAGGACAGAGGGTCGAGAACCTTAAGCATGGACTTTGGACTGCGTGTCAGGCAGCTCCAAGTGCCACACAAGGAGATGCCCCTGTGCAGAAACACTGTCCTTGCTCTCCTTGCTCGGGGAATCCCTCCCCAG
>NW_011494940.1:1383279-1385533 GCF_000754665.1 Bison bison bison
CCCCCCCCCCCCCCAATTCGGGCAGCAGCACAGAAGCCGGTCAGCCAGACTCCCACCTGCCCTCCGGCAGCCCAAAGGCAGACAGGATTACCGACGCGCCACCCCCCCCCCCCCCCACCAACCTGCTAGCCTGGGACCAGCCTGAGTTGGGTGCATAGGAGGTGTTTTAATGAATATTTGTTGAAACGATGACTATAAAAAAAATGACCCAGGATCAGGACTAAAAACAACGCTTCCGTTCACAATAAAACACAACAAAACAAAAACAAACAGCTGCCTGAAGGGAACAAACCGAGGTCACCAAGAAACCAAGCCAAAGTTCACCCACATTCAAGTGGAAACCTGTAGGGGTCTGAGAAGTCAGGAAGAGCCGATTTAAAATGTGGGATCATTTCCGGGAGTGAAGCAAGAGAGAAACGCAGACAAGCACCCAGAGACAGTGTGCAAAGAGGATGAGACAAACTGGGGAGAAGAGGATGAGGTGGGTGGGGAGGAGAGCGCCCCAGGGGGAAATGCCCACAGGTCGGGAGGGAACCCTAGGGGGGAGCCCACCCACACAGGGACAGCGAGGGAATCGGGAAAACAGAGCCAGGGCGAGCGCAGGGCAGCGCCTGCAAGCAGCACCCGCAGAAAGTCTGGTCGATTTTTGTTTCTCACGAGCCTTTATTTCTTAAAACCCTCCAGATAAATTTACACTAGGAATTGGTAGCGGAGGTGCGGGCCACGGAAGAGAACGCGGGTCTCAGGCAAGGGCATTACTTTGCAGGACTGAATTTTAACTTTGTGCAAGTGATGTCTGTTTTTTAAAATATTTAAAGGGAAACAAAGCCAAATAACCTCTCTCTTTTTCGTCTGTCTGCTGCAATGCAGCCCACTCAACTCCAGCCAGGGCTGGCGGGGGCATCCGGTCCACACACTCCTCCTCCCTCCCCATTTTACAGACAAGGAAACTGAGGCTTACGGATCAGAGGAGCAGAACCCGAAAGCAAATTTGCCATCCATGCGGATATCACGCTCAAGATTTGGCCAGCGATGGGAGCAGAAAGACAGGGGGGTTGGCGGCGCTGACAGCGACAGCGGAGAGGAACGGGGAGCCGGGCAGGGGGCAGAGGAACCCGCTGGGGCGGGAGGCGAGAGCCGACCTGTCCGCCCAGAGATGTGCGCGACTCTCCTAATGTGCAGAGGCCGGGATGACATATGGGTGTTTCCAGCCTCTCTCTGGGTAGGGTTTGGCCCTATTTGAGGCCTTTCCTTTCTCCCGGAGAAGGGGAGAAAGCCTGAAACGCGCGGCTTCCTCGGCGGCCTCTCCTAATCCTCACCCGGCATGGCCGGACGCCAGGGCCCCGGGAGGATGTCCCCAAACTCCAGGTCTCCCGGTACGACCTCCCCGTCCCGGCACAGCCGCGGACCTCAGATCTACAGCCGGCAAGATTCGGGTCCAAGGGACCCGATCCTTCGAACTAGGGACCGCAGGGGATGGGTGAGCACGAAGGTGACGGAAGGCGCTGCAGGGGCCTTACCTGTGTCGCCGCTTCTTCCGTTTCTTAGTCTGGTTCAAAGCCGATTTGGACATTTTTCGGTCGCTGGAGGAAACATCTTCAGAATCTGAAAAGCGGGCGGAGGCACAGGCGGCAGAATGGAGAGGGGGCGCGCACGGCAACCCCCGGGTGCGTCGGGCTCCCGAAGCCCCGCGAGGGGCCCACTCCCGGCGGCCTCGGGGAGCCGCCCGGCCTGCTCAGTCTCCCCGGGAAGCCCTCGGCGAGGGCGACCCCATCCCTAAGCCGAGGCTGTTTCTACCCATGCCGGCGCCGGAATCCGGAGGTGGTGGACGGATTTCGTTGTAAGAGAAGCAAAGGCCCCGACACGCCTGGGACGCGGACGGCAGGGGAGCGAGACAGCCTCCTGGGTCGCAGGGTCCCCCTCCGGCGGTGCTCGGGGCTCAGCGCCCTCCCCTGCGCTCAGCCCCGGCGCCGGGGCGCAGAAGGTGGCCCCCCATCCCCTCGGAGCAGAGCCCAGGGCGCGGAGAGCTGGACCCCGGGAAGAGAGAGGGGCTTCTCGGGCACAGCCCCCTTTCCACTGCCCGCACCGTGCGGCCCCGCTCGGGACTGGAGAGACTGCGGCGCGCCACTTTTCGTTGCCCCTCCAGATATTAATAAAAACAAATAAATAAAACGAGAGCGGAAAATCGGGGGAATCGAAGAGCGCGAATCAGAGGCGGAGGGCCGAGCCGACGGAGAGGTGCGGCCGGGAAAGC
>NW_011494940.1:1385919-1386149 GCF_000754665.1 Bison bison bison
TGGCATCGGCTTCCCCGGTGCTCACGCCCGAAACGGAATCGGGCTGTAGGAGCGTGGTTCCTTTGGGAGGCCGCGGCCCAAGTGGAGCAGAGAAGGGGGACCCCTGGCCTGCCCCACGGGCTCCGACACCCTAAGCCCCTTTTCCAGTGGGGCCCCAACCGGGCGCTGCCGCAGAACCGGGTTCAACGCGCAGACAGGAAAAGGGGCTTAGGGTGTCGGAGCCCGTGGGG
>NW_011494940.1:1386249-1392474 GCF_000754665.1 Bison bison bison
AGCGTGGGGTTCCCGGTTCTCACCCCAGTCGGGGAAGCCACACAGCCTCACCCTCACCTACCCGAGCTGGCCGTCTGGCTGGTGTCCAGCGGCCCCGACGCTCTGCCCAGCGGCTGTAAGTGGACGCTCTGCGGGTCGGACAGCACTTCCAGGAAGGTGGGCTGTGCGTAGAAGCCGGGGAGCCCCCCGGGCCCCAGTAGCCCCATGCCGCCCACTCCTGCGGGACTGAGCACGGAGCGCGCAGCCAGCAAGTGCCCGGGGGCCAGACCGTCGAGGGTAGCACGCGGGTGGGAGCTGGGGGGCTCCTTGTTCAAGCCCAGGATCTCCTGAATGCCAAACCCGGTGCACCTGGCCGGGGCGCTCCCGGAGGTACTCTTGGCCACTGTCTCGGCTTTGGGCTTGTTCAGCGCTTCCCCTGCTTTCCCGGTCATCTCTTGGCTCTTTGGAGGGGCCGAGGCCGAAAGTCTTGTGCTCCCCCCACCCCCCCGGCTGGCTCCCCGCTTCACGAAGTTGGTCCCAGGTGCCCCCTGCGATGTCTAATGCTCTGGAGCCCCAAGGAGATTCCCCTTTTATCCAACCAGGCGGCAGCCCAAGTGGGGTCAGAGCTGAGCAGCCAATCACCGGGGCCAAGAGCGATTAGGAATTCCAAAAAGCTGGCAGCTCCCTCCGCAGGCAGCGCTGAGGGGCCAGGGCGCTGGGGGCCGGGGCACCCGGTGGGCTCTGTAGGACACCCATGGGCAGGGGCCCCCAGAGACTGAGATGAGGCAACAAGATTCAGGGCAGTCCCAGGAGGTGGGTGGCTGGGGATTCTGGGCAGAGCCAGCTTAGACTGTCCCTGGAGAAGGGTGGGAGGATGGGATGAGGGCAGATCCTAGAGACTGGGAGCCTTGCTCCCTCCCTCCCTCAACTCCTATTCAGGTTTGGCAGGGTCAAAGAAACCCAAATATGGGACCCCTGGGAAAAGGAAGAGCAAGAAAGGAGCAAGCTTCCTGGGCAAGCTGTGTGGTGGCAATGGGGAGAAGGAAGGGCCTGGGGTTTGAAGTGGGAGACGTGGGGATCTCCAAAGCACAGGATACAATGCCTAGTTCAGAAGAGCTACTCAGTAAATATCCCCCAATGAATGAATGAATAAAGGGGTCAGGTGTAGGGATCCCTGAAGGTAAAAAGGAGTGGTGGTGACTTCTTCTGGAGAACAACGCTGGACATCTGAACATTTTCCTAGAATAAAGCATGAAGTTCGCCCAAAAGATTTGCTCTTCTATCCATTCCCTTAACTAATTAAGTAATGAGCCCCTACCAGCTCTGAACTAGGAGCTAGGGCTTCCCAGTCAATCAGGTGGACAAGTCAGAGGGTCTGCTATACCTCAGAGTTCACTGAGTAAACAAATGAAGAGGAGAGCATTGTTAATGTGGAGGGAAGGAGGAGGGTGTGAGGGGCAACCAAAAGGTGCGCTTCTGTCCCCAGTCTACAGGGGATCCCTTGACTAACTCCTGTGTTGGAAGCTGCAGAATTGCACCCAACTGGGCCAGTTGAAAGGGAACTGGTCCATGAGAGGCAGCAGGAAACTGCTTTATGCAGGCAGGCCCCTCACCCGGAGAAATAAGAAATGCCTGAATTCCAAAGGCTACTGATTCCTTGCTTTCAGGGAGGAGGGCTCCTTTGGGTCCAAGTGTTGAGTGAAGGCAATTCTACACACACACACACACACACACACACACACACACACGCACACACCATGGACCCCGGAGTGCCTGCACTCCATCTCCTCAGCTAATTCTTCTGTGAGCTTTTTGGGGCTGAGGACTGTCTGTCCACCTTGGTATTTAATACTTCCCTCTCCACTGTGCCTAGCATAGCATATAGTAGGCTTTTAATAAGGGCTTCTTGACTTGAAAGCAAGGGGAAATAAAGATAGGGTCAGTTGCTTTGGGCAGACCCTAAAAACAAGGCTGGTGAGAAATTCCATTCAGGATTTCTGGGCTAGTCAACAGCAAACTTCCAAATAGATTGAAATCCCATAACTCTCCCAGCCTACTGCCAGAGTATCCAGTGCCCTCTCTGGTCACCATGAGGTCAATCTGAGAAGTAAGAGGAAAGCTTATAGGATATGGAAGCTGAGGCCTTGCTAACAGGGCTATTGGAAGGTAGGTCTTCATCTGCTCTGGCCTGGTTCACATAGGAGCCAGAACTAGTCAGGGACATCCCTCATTGCAGAGGTTGTCTGGGAAACAGGCACTGTTCACTCCAGTGACTGCCTCCTTATCCCATAATAATGCCTTGCCTACTGTGCACCCATGTTCCTGAGTCCATTTACACAGCATGATATCAGGTCTTCACAAGAACCCAACTAGCATCTTGGTTCCACATTTGGAAGCTGTCATAGCTATTCTTACTTGCAAGGTATAGACTCAGGGATATGCAGTCTCAAAGGCATCCTTCACCTTTATTCTGTGGAATTGGGTTTGTTGTGGTACCAGTCACACAGACAACCAGGAGCAAAGCAGTGGCCCTGCCTTCCAGATAAGAATTTCTATCCCCATTTCTTGAATGTGAAAACTTAAGTTTCCAGGAAGGTTAGGTGACTTGTCCCAAGCTCCCTAGCTTGTAAGTAGCAGAGGCCAGACTCAACATCAAATGAATCTGGTGTCAAAAGCTGTTTTCTTTTGACTCCATCCCTCTCTTGGCCTCCTTTCTATGCCAGCCTACTCTGGGAGGATAAATGGGAATGTTTCATAAATGGCAGTTGTCATATCCCTGACTTATCACAGGACATCCACGATGAGCCAGATGCCAGCCAATGGGCAAGGACGTGAGTGATGGAAAACAAGCATGTGAGTGATGGAAACTCGGCTCTTGCCAAGAGATGAGAATGAAAAATCTCTTGACCAAACCTTGTGTCTGAAGCTGCTAGTTCCCACTTTCAGTGAGACGGTCTCCATCCCACCCTAGGAGGCTGGGAACAAGGACAACCCCAGGCCCTCTGAGAGGCACACTTGCTAGAAGCTGCAGTGAAGGGAGGACCCAGTGTCACCTGCAGCCAGCCCCACCCTTGAAACTGTACTCTGGAAGGATTCCTGGTTGGACTGTCTCTGAGCTGCTGTACTGAGGCTAGACCCAGACTGAGCACATTTGTGGACTCTGGAGTGGGGGGAAGCTACAGGGAAAGGCAGGCCCCCGGGGCTTGGGCTGGAGGAGTAAATGCCTTTCAGAGACATTTAGCTTAGTCACCCTGCATCCACATCCTGGATCTGTTACCTAATAGCTCTGTGACTTTGAGCCGATCATTAACTTCCTTCTTGGCTTCGATTGCTTTACCTATAAAATAGCCAGACAGTGGACCTGTATGCATCTCCTGACCCCTTGAGTTAGTATAGGGATCAAGGGCATGGACTTCAGAGCCAGATTTTCTGGATTCAGACTCCAGCTCTATCACTTAGTTGATGATCTTAGGAAATCTATCCAGCTTCTGTCTACCTCCTGTGCCTCAGTTTCCTCATCCATAAAATGGGAATAATAGTAGTACCTACCCCTTAAAACTGTCATGAAGATTAGAAATGTACAGTGCTAAGAATAGTGAGTAAGGTTATACCATGAATATACAAAATAAGGCTACAATAGAAGGTTCCTGGAAGTGTTGGTTGTTATTATCATCTTGCAGGTAGATTCTAAGACGACAATATGGCAAGGAGCAAGACAGACCTAGCCCTAGCCTCATGGAGTTTGAGTCCATGATTGAAGGAGCTGCTGTTTTTAAAGCATTTAACATGGTGTCTGGCCCTAGGGACTCCATACATCATGATTCTTATCACTATTATTAATGGGTGTCAGACCCCTTATGGCATTTAATCCACTCAACTTCTCAAGTTCTTTCCCCCGTGTTGCAAATATAAGACACTAAGTCTCAGGGAGGGAGTTAGGTTGAGAGACGATGCCGTCTCCCTCCTTTGCTGTGATGCTGGTCGTTTTTAGCACCAGCTGCAGCCAAGTCATTGTCCCCTGCTTGCTGCTTCCCTGAGTTGTCACTGCCCAGTTGTCAGCAACAATTTTTGGAGGGAGGAGGGTGGAAAATACAAGGAAGAGAAAGGATCTGTGTTTGAATCAATAATCCCATTATGAGTCTGTCACCCATGAATGTGTTTCACTTTTTTTTAATGCTCTTGTGTATTTCGAGCTTACCCCGAGAGTAAACCTTGTCTTTTGTTGTGCTGGACAGTTGTCCTGAGAGAGTATCCCGACAGAGTGCCCGAGCTCCAGCTCTCTCATCCTCCTGTCATCAGACATTGGACCAGATATCCCATCCCCTCTGTTCAGTAAGGGGCTGGTGCTAGGAGGAAAAACAGGAGCGACTTTGATTCACGTTGAAGTTATACACAGTGAACCTTTATTAACTTCTGGGCTTTTTCACACTGCCTCAACAAGTCCTCCCAACTACCCTGAAAGATGTGTATCAATTTTTAAATGAGGAAGCAACCTCAGAGAGGCTAGGTGAACTCCCTAGGAATTTGCAGCTGCCAAGGGCTAATCAGAGTTCAAATCCACTGTATTCTTGTTTTCTTAAAGATGGAACCAGAGCCTCAAGCAGAGGAAAGGACCTTTGGTGTAGGGAGGCAAATGGTGCCCCAGCAATGCTTCGAGCAACCATTCTGCCCCTACCCCAGAGAGAAAAGGAAGGGATACCCTCAAGGGGTTAAGAAGGGCTACTGAGGTCAAGGCTGGTGAATCCCCAGAACCTTGGTCTAACAAGAGCATCTTACTTCAAACACTTGGGCCGGATTCCTTCCCTTAGTTCTCCATGATATAATCTATACCTTTTGGATTTTTCTTGGAGGGTTCCAGGGAGTGGGAAGGAAGGAATAGACTCCTGACACTGCCTTCAAGACAGCCTTAGAGAAGATCTTGTCTCTAGGTAGGTGTTTCAGGCGTTGTCCATTGCTCCGCCAGGATCTTATCCCAGTAGGACACCACTCACCCAGTTTCAGGCGCCCACGACTCCCTGCCCATGCCCTCCCTCAGCTGTAACCATACCTTAGCCTCTTGAGGAAAAAGAAAACATCTCACATGTATCGCCCTTGTCTCTTCCCCAGTGTTCACCTATGGGCAGTGTGGAACAAAGGAAAAGAGCCAGGCTTAGAGGACTTCCTCCACTACCAGCTTGCCACATGCCTCTGGACTGTGTCCAGTCTCCCTGCAGTCTCAAGTGGTGGGTCTTGGAGCCCCAATTCCACAACAAAACAGGAGAGGCCAGAAACGTGCTTTCCCAGCTTCCTTTGAAGCTAGGACATGGTCATGTGACCTGCTCCACCCATCAGAAGCAACCGCCCAGGGACTTTGACTCTGGAGCCAGTGACACAGTGACTACATCTCTGTTGCCCTGAGAGGATGTTTGTTTTTGCCCTATAGGAATGTTGTGAGACAATTTAGTCAAGAACCTTCAGCAAGTATTTACTGAGCACCGACTATATGCCAGATACTGGTAATAGGAATACTGTGGGGGTAAAAGAAAGCAAAGCCCCCATGGTACTTAAGTTTTAGTTTGAGAGATGGTTAATGAACAGGCAAGTAAGCAAGCAAATGAGATAATTTAAGAATCGGAAGTGCTAAAGAGAAAACACAGTAGGGTGAGGGATTTTAGACCGATAGCAAGAGGGATCTCTTTTGGATGCAGGACAGAGAGGGGTTTCTTGGCTGTCCACATTTGGGCAGAGACCTGAGAAGTGGAAGCCAGCCAGGTTGGGGGCTGAGGCAGGTGGCAGGATTGGAGGAGCAGCTGAAGAAGCATCAGGTAGGTGTTTCTAAGGAACATCAAGAAGGCAAGGGAGACTAGAAGGGAGGGCTGAAGGTCAGGTGAACCTTTGAGGGGAACTCAGTTGGTCGGAAGGGGTCCGGGCCTGCAGGACTTCATGGGATTTTGGATGGTATCCCCAAAGGAAACAGAAGCTGCTAGCAGTTGCGAAACAAAGAAGCCAGTCAGGAGGTGGACTATGCAGCCCAAGCCAGAGAAAGCATTGGTCAATTTTAGGGTATGAAGGCAGCAAAGGGGAGAGAGAGGGGGGATGGATTGGGGATTACTAACAAAAAATTTGTTGGCTTAAAGCTCAACATTCAGAAAACTAAGATCATGGCATCTGGTCCCATCACTTCATGGGAAGTAGATGGGGAAACAGTGGAAACAGTGGCAGACTTTATTTTTGGGGGCTTCAAAATCACTGCAGATGGTGATTGCA
>NW_011494940.1:1392574-1399145 GCF_000754665.1 Bison bison bison
AAATCACTGCAGATGGTGATTGCAGCCATGAAATTAAAAGATGCTTAGTCCTTGGAAGGAAAGTTATGACCAACCTAGATAGCATATTAAAAAGCAGACATATTACTTTGCCAACAAAGGTCCGTCTAGTCAAGGCTATGGTTTTTCCTGTGGTCATGTATGGATGTGAGAGTTGGACTGTGAAGAAGGCTGAGCGCCAAAGAATTGATGCTTTTGAACTGTGGTGTTGGAGAAGACTCTTGAGAGTCCCTTGGACTGCAAGGAGATCCAACCAGTCCATTCTGAAGGAGATCAGCCCTG
Source organism: Bison bison bison (assembly GCF_000754665.1). Lineage (NCBI taxonomy): Eukaryota > Metazoa > Chordata > Mammalia > Artiodactyla > Bovidae > Bison > Bison bison. Next base: position 1,392,875 of record NW_011494940.1, read on the forward strand.
GGATTTCTTTGGAAGGAATGATGCTAAAGCTGAAACTCCAGTACTTTGGCCACCTCATGCGAAGAGTTGACTCATTGGAAAAGACTCTGATGCTGGGAGGGATTGGGGGCAGGAGGAGAAGGGGACGACAGAGGATGAGATGGCTGGATGGCATCACCGACTCGATGGACGTGAGTCTGAGTGAACTCCGGGAGTTGGTGATGGACAGGGAGGCCTGGCGTGCTGGGATTCATGGGGTCGCAAAGAGTCGGACACGACTGAGTGACTGAACTGAACTGAACTGAACAAAAAATTTGAGAGCAGCAAGCGCTTTCCCGGACAGAGTGCAATTTTTAAAGTTCAGAGATGTTGGAGCCCAGAAGTCTCTCTGATGCTTCTGTTATCCTTAGAGTCCCAGCAGCCCCCTCATTAGGCTCAGAGCTGTTCCCATGGTATCTTGATCTGGTTCAAAGGCATATCCCTGCCCAGACGTTCAGCCTCCATCTACTGATCAGAATTGGGAGGGAGGGTCAGATTCAGGCAGGTCTTTGTGATCAGTAGAGCTGCCTACCGAAGCCATTAATATTAAGCTATTGTAAATGGGAGGAAATAGCCTGGAGGAGGCTCACAAAAGGGAGGCAACAGGCATATGTCCTGAGGGTGACTTTGCCAGAGACCCACGAGGCAGGTGGGAGCAAGGGAACCATGGCAATGCTACATCCAGTCACAGAAGGAGAAGAAGTGGAAGTGCAGAGGTGCCACTGAGGTCTCATCCCACAAAGAAGTTTCCAGATTCCTTACTTATTGACCCTCTGGGGTGGGCAGCTTTGTCTTTACTAATTGTAAGACTTTGAGCAAGTTACTTCACTTCTCTGAGCTTCAATTTTATGATGCATAAAATGAGTTATTGCGAGGTTTACATGAAACTTTTACAAAATCCTATAATAGTCATTTACAATTTTGTGGGCTGCCCACCATCTGAACTTGATCCCTATTTGGGAGAAGTCCCCAACTTATGAGTCCTAGTGGAAGACAGAGCCCCAGTTCTGCAACATAACTGGAAATGCCAGATACTTGCCTTCCAGCTTCCCTTGCAGCTAGAACATGGCCACGTGACCTGAGCTGTACCAGTCAGAAGCAAACACCCTGGACTTTGAATCCAAAGCCCGTGACACAAAGAGGCAAAAACTGTGTGAGAATCTCCTCTGGTAGCAATGTGGTTGCAATGAGACTTGAACTGCAGAGTGACAGGTTTGCAGCAGATCCTTGCTCAGGGTTGGTGGCAGCAGCAGTGGGAGGATCAGCAACTCAGGATCCAGTAAGCGGTGCAGTAACTGCAGTGGCTTCTACACCAGACCAGTGCTGTGACAGGCTTTGGGGCATTGACTGTAGATTCCAAACTTCCTGGAGGAATTTTGAACTACTCAGTATCATTCTGGTAAATTCCTTTTTGGGTCAAATCAGACAGAGTTGTTTATAAACCTGAAACCAAGCTATTAAAATTGTGGGTTTAGGACCTAACCCCAACACAGTCCTACCTCGGAACCTTAATTTCCCTTAACAATCTAATTTGGGTCAAATTTGAGCTATGAATAATATGGGACTATAAGCAGCAGGACTTTGGAGACAGATCCCCTAATAAAATCTATTTCTATGGGTATAGCTGAGACTGATAGTTGCCTACTCAATTTATATTCTCTCCTCTGCCTTGGTATTACATTTTATTCAGAGTGGTGATGTCCATAGCTAAAATACTACATTTCTCAACCTATTTTTTCAACTTTAAGTGTCCATTTGGTAAAGTTGTAGTCAAAGAAATATGAGCAGAAATCTTAAGATGTTTTATACATACCTTTTTTGCTTTTTCTGCCTTTCTTCTAGCTTCCTGTCTGGAATACAGACATGATGGCTAGTGCTTCAGCAGTTGCTCTGGGCTGTGAGGTGACCCTGAGGATGGAAGCCAACATTAGGAAAATGGAGTGAATAATAGGAGTCTGCGTACCTGAAGACTGAGGAACTTCCATATCAGCCCTGCTCTGCCCCCAACAAGCTTTTTTTACAAAGAGAGAAAAATTTCCATCTCCCTCTACCCACCAGTGTCTAAGCCACAGAGGGGTCTCTGTTACTAGAGGCTGGAAATGATTCTTCACTGATACCACAGAGAAGCATTTGAAATCAAATGTTTTGAGCTGGGTTGGGGGGTAATTGAAGGGCTTGTCATCACAGCAGAGATCTGGTTTATCTCCAAGTCCTGACAGATGAAAACCTCTCTTGGTCTCTCTCTCCTCTCCAACCTCATAGATGCTGGTGTTCATTTGATCCTCGTCTGTGCACTCTAAAGTATCTTCATGAGTGGTAGACCCTAGAATCGCTTTTGTAGTGGTTGAGGTAGCACCAACCTGACTTTGCTGCAGAGAAGCCCCTTACTTTTTTGTTCTGGTGCTTTCTCATGATGCCCAGCGTGCTATTTGCAGGTAGATCTGCAAACATGGCTCCACTCTTGCCTCCAGGACTTACTGTGTGCTATGGGGTGAGCTTTTAGCATCTCTGTGCCTCAGTTCCTTTACCTGTAAAATGGAGATGGTGATGCTTGAACTGGCTTTCTTGGAGAGCTCTTGGAGGAAAATATGCATGAAAGTATTTGGAAGATAGTGAAGGATCACACAGAAGTCTGGTAATCTTTTTTTCTGGTTACAAATGATGGCCCAGAATATATTGACCATCTCATTTGCAAGCTTGCATTCTTTTTTCTACTTTATACTTGTCCACAGTTGCAACTCATCTGCCCACCTTCCTCACTCTTCAGTCTTTTAAGATCTGCCCTAGATTTATATCTGTTGACTTGATATTTTACTGTGCATCATTCATAGATAGCTAGCATTTATTTATTGAGATTTACAACTACCTCTGGTGATCTCCGTTAACATTTATCGAGTGCTCAGCACTGTACATGGATTATCTTAGCAATACTCAGAAAAAAGCTAGGAGATGGGTGTTTCTTTTTTTTTTTAACCGATGAGGAAACTGAGTCATCGTATGGTTATGGTCAGGCAGCTAGTGAATTGTGTAGTCAGTATTTGAACCCAGGTGAATTAGTCTTGTGGCAATAAGGCTATATCAGTTCAATTACTCCAAGAAAACGGATACCGAGACTGGGTTAGGAATGCAATGGTTTATTGGGGATAGAGGTGAGGGTAACACCTGTGAAGGGTAAAGGAGAAGGGGAGCAGGACTGGACAGGAAGAGTCTCAAACCACAGTGAAGATCTGACAAAGTCTCAGACAATCTAACAGGGAGCTCCAGAGCAAAGACTGCCCCTTAAAGGAGCCTTGAGTTGGGCAGAAATGGTTAGACCCTAGGACCTATGCTCATCATGCCCAGTCACTCAAACACGGCAGTGAGTGATTATAACTAGTATTTCTGGATCATGTACTTGAATGTTACTAAGAGAATAGATCTTAAAAACTCTCATCACAAAAAAATAACTGGTAACCATGTGGTGGGATGGAGGTGGCAGTGAATGCTATGGTGGTAATCATTTTGCAGATTATAAATGTATTGAATTAACATGCTATACACCTTAAACTCACAGTGTTATGTGTCAATTATATCTCAATAAAGCTGGCAGGAAGAATAAAGCACCACTGCAGTGGATCTGAAAAAGGCTACAGCTGGTGACTCTCTGCTAACCACACCCCACCCCTCAACAGCAAGTTCTTTATTGAAGGGGGATCAGAGCAGGGCAGCTCCATGGCTTCTACAAATAAGGTGTAATAACAACTCAGACGGCGTATCGTTTGCTCTGGGTCCTGGGGTCCAGGCACAGCTAGGCTTGGCTGTGAACTGTGGGTTGGTTCCAGGTCTGTTTTATGCATATCCTTCTGGGACTGTGGCTACATGCTCTTCTAGCAGAGTTCAGGATGAACAGAGGCAGCCAAACCACACAAAGCCCTTCAAAGCCTCTTCTTGCATCATATCGGCTAACACCCCATTGGCTGAAGTTGGTCACATAGTCAAGACCAAAGGCAATGGAGTGGGACCGTGACCTTCCCCAACCAGGGAAGCCCTGACAAGGGTAGAGAGGGAAGGAAGAATCGTGGACAAACACCTACACTATCTGAGCAGCCATCTGGCACCAAAATCCACATGTTGGCTATTTTGTAGTAAGTGGCTAGTACCGCAACTGATGTGAGCTATTACGTACAATGGCTGAAAGCACAGTTCTGAAGTCAGATGGCTGGGGTCAGACCCTGGCTTCAACACTCTCAAGCTGTACTGTCTCAGGCATTTATGAGACCTCTGGGAGCCTCAGTTTCCTCTTTTGCAAAATGGGGATAAGTAAAGAATCCATTTTGTAGGGTTATGAGGAAATGAGAGAACATGCATAAACCCTTTGCCATGGTGCCTGGTACATGGTAGGCACTCACAAATGTTGTATTTACTTCTAATCCTTACAACAACCTTGTATAATGGTGCTGTTTTTTACTTATTTACTGGCTGTGCTGGGTCTTCATTGCTGCACGCAGGCTTTCTCCGGTTGAGGCGAGCCGGGGGCTACTCTCCAGTTGCGGTGGGCAAGCTTCTCATTGCAGTGGCTTCTGTTGTCGTGAAGCACGGGCTCTACAGTACTGGGCTCAGTAGTTGTGGCACATGGGCTCAGATACCCCTCGGCATGTGGGATCTTAGTTTCTGGACCAAGGATCAAACCCCTGTCTCCTGCATTGACAGGTGGATTCTGAACCACCAGACCACCAGGGAAGTCCACTAGCTGTTAGCCCAGAACTGTGTATTATTCTGAGAACCCATCACCTTCCCTGGGTGTTACGACGGTTCCAGCAATGGCCCCCCTCCCCCGAGTCCTGTACCTGTTTCCGTCTTTCCTCAATATTTGTCCATCAGACCTCAGGCTTTAGGACACCTCTCTGGAAAAACCCCATCCCACCTAGCACCTCCTCATGTTTCCAGTCAGTCATCCTGGGGAGAAGGTCACCCACTCCCACATGGCCAGAAATATCTTCCAGTATGTTCCAACTGCTCAGAATCACCACTTGGCATAGTCCAAGGGTGGAGGTGGGTAGGTGTCAAAGAAAGTAGAAAGAGAGACCCCCCAGCCCCCGTCCCAGGACTCCCCAGAGGGTGGAGGGACTGCGGTGGGTGCAGAGGAGAGGAGGCCAACACAACACAGAAAGTCAGCCAGCAAAAGGGTTAGCCCCACAATCCAATTCTACTTAATATCCCATAATAAAATGCTGTCAACATGAGTTTCCTGTTCAAGTGGATTTGTTAAGAAGGCTGGGCAGGTCAGAGATGTGTTCCGGCCTCCTATGTGTGTGTAGGGGATGCCTCAGGCACAAGAGCCCCTCCTCACCTTTTCCCCTCTGCAGTCCAAAGAAGCTCCCAGAAAGGGGGCTGTCATACTTGTCTGTACCCATCAAGTCTGTGATGGCTCACACAGGGCCCTAGAGCCCCCCAGAGGGGAGTGTGTCTCCTTTTTTTTTTCTTTGTTTCTTTTTTATTTGAGTGTGTTGCCTTTTTTTTTCTTCTTCTTCTTTTCTTTTTATTTGACTGTGTCTCCTTTTTTTTTTTATTCTTTTCTTTTTATTTGGGTTGTCTCCTTTGATAAGCATCCTGCCACGAAGGCAGAAAGTATGATTTTTAAGTGGGGAATTCAGACCTGTACCCAAGGGCGGGGAGCGGGGTCCCAGGTGGGGCAAGGCATGTGTCAGAGCCCCCAAATCCCACCATGATGGAGGAACCATGGGTCAACCCTGGGGCCACCTAGGGGACAGAGAGCTGCTGAGTGAGAAGCTTGTAGATCCGGTGTGGCCTCTGCCCTCCCGAGCGACAGCTCAGGGGTGACCCCAGTTAGTTCTTCAGACTGGCTGCTGGCTACCCTGCTGCCTTCCAGGCTGACCCACTGCTGAGCTTTCCTCCCCATGGAGGACTGGGGCACAGGCCTGACCTCCCCAGGGAGGTGGCCAAGCTGCCTTGGGAGCCTTGAAGGAGGGTTTGACAAGAGTTTACTACTGAGTGGTCACCTTGGGTCAGAGGTGAGGGCTGTCCCGACATCACCTTGTTGAATCCAGGGGAGCTGGGTCAGGGGGCAGCAAGGAGGTCAAGGCTGTGGAGAGGGGCTGCAGAAGGCTGGAGACTAGCATTATCCATATTTTCCCCTGAGTTAATGGGGTGGGGGTCCTGGGGAGTTTAAGAAGTTAAACCAAGACCTCACGTAGGGAGCGGCATCACTGGGACAGCGGCCCAGCTCTGTCTGACCCCAGACCGCCCCCCACCT
>NW_011494940.1:1399245-1402676 GCF_000754665.1 Bison bison bison
CCATACCTCCATCCCCAGCCAGGGGTGTGGAGCGATGCCTAACTCAATCAGAGGCTTCAGGATCCCAGCCTGGGCTCGGGCTCTGCGGGGGAAGCTGGGGCATCTGCAGAAAGGCACGGGGCCCAAGTCGAGAGGATGAGGTCAGGCTGCAGCTCCTCTCCTGGGCGCCTGTGGGTGGGCGACCAGCTGGGGGGGTGGGAGTGAGACCAGGGGAAGGGGTGGTGGGCCTTGGGGATGAGGACGGGAGGCCTGGGCTTCCAGCCCTTTTGTGAGCCCTTTTAATTCGTGTAAATGAGGGTTTTTAATTTGTTATTCTGGGTTTTATTTCTATTACCATCTCATTTGCCTCTAAACCCTATTTCGCCCCAGCCTGGACCGAATTCCATTTGATGCATTAGGACTAATTCTCCTCCCAAAGGGTTAGATGTTTTCTCCCCACACAAAAGTCGCTTATTTTGGATAAAGAGACGATTAGATTTATCTTTAATATTTTAATGGCAGCTGGGATTAGCGGGCAAACAGCCCTGACTGGGGTTGTTCCCCGCGGATTAGGTTCTGATAAACTCTCAGATGGGGAGCCCCCACCCCCACCCCACCCCACTTTCTGTTTCCCACAAAGTGCTTTTTATTATTTTGGGTTGAAAAAAAAATTCCCTTGTCTTTTGGAACATCATAAATTCCATTTGCTGTTTTCTATTAAATCAAGTTGATTAAATTCGTTGTGACTCTTTGCACATAGATCTTTTTAATTTTAATGTCTCCAGCATAAAATCTTTAATGGTGCAATTCGAAATGGCTGCAATATACAGTTCAGGCCTTGATAAAGCAGATGGAAATGAGGTTCTTCCAGGAAGGGGGGCTGTCAGGAGGGGCTCAGTCAGGAGCTGGCACAGACCTCCAGGAGAAGCCAGGGATGACTCTGCTTCAGGTCAGAGAGGCTGGGGTCCCAATCCCTGTTCTGCCACCTCCTAGCTTTGGGGCCTTGGCCAGGGCTTGCTGTGTGGGTTGTAACTTCAGCTGATGCTTACTGATATGCTTCCGCTGTGCCTAGCGCTGTGCACGCACCATCAATAACCCTTTGCTCAAGATCACACAGCAAGTTGGTGGCAGAGCTTGAGTCCAGCTTGTCTTCGGCCAGAGAAGCCTCAGCTCACCTCTTGGAGCCTCCATTTACTCATCAGTGATACGGGGGTGCTCAGTTGGGGCCCTGGGTCTCAGGAGCTTGGAAAGATGCGATGCGGCCCACTTTGGGAACGGTACAGAGCTGGATTCTTCTTGAGGATGGCGGGTGACGGGGGTGGCAGTGAGGCCAGCCCCTCAGGGACCCAGAGGCCTCCTCATGGCTGCGAAGAGCTGAGTTCTGAGACCCTGGGAAACTTCCGTGACTCCAGGGTTGAGGAGAGAGGCATGCAGGGGCCGGCCTCCCCCACTCTCACCAACAACCAGCCCTCCAGCCTCCCACCTCAGGCTTTTCTCCCTGGCCCTCCAGCTCTAATCCTGACCTCATCAAGTCCTGGGAAGGGTTGATCCACAGGAGCAAATCCCTCATTCGGAGGGACAAAATCAGCTTAATTTGCAGCAATTTGAAGCAGGTCTTTGCCAGGATTTGAATATCAAATTATCCCACAGCCCAGGCTGGCCCCTGGAGGCCTCCTGCCGCAGGATGGATGGATGTGTTCTGGGCACCACCAGGGAGATTGTTCTGGGCTGTGTGTGTGTGTGCAGTGGGGGGCTCGGTGGGCTGTCCGAGGGTGCTGGGGAGGGTGAGGTCACAGTTAGCCCCTGTCTCCAGAGGGCACTGCAGCTCCTGGACCTGGGGGAGGAGGTGAGGAAGGAAATCACCTGTTCATGAGACTTTACCTAAAGTCTTGTCAAATACACAGATTCCCAGACCCCTCCCCACATAGGAGGAATCAAGGTGTTCATAACCAAGCGGGTCTGGAAATTTCTGGAATAGTGCCGTTACTCAATCAGCAAACACTTGCCGTGCAGACACTTTGCGTCTCCTCATGTTCTGAGAAAGTCGATCTCTGGCATCCACCGTGCCTGCCTCTGGCCCTGGAGACCATGCCCCACTTTGTCATCTGCTCCTTGATGCCCTGAGTCAGCTGCTGCCGAGGACTCTTCAGCCTTCTCTCCCTGGTCAGCTCGCCCATGTCTTCCCAGAGCTCCTCCATGCCAAGTTCAGGCTGGGCAGACATCCTCTGATGTAGAGGACATGGGGCATGTGACCCAGACCAGAACGCCAGGTCAGACCCCTCTCATGGCCATGTTGTTCCCCTGTGAAGCTGAGAGCCTCTTCGGGAAGGGCTGGGACTCCGGGTCTGACACTGAGCAGACAGACTGCCCATCAAGGGTGGGAGAAACGTGTTGGTCCTGACCAGCATGTGCCCCCTCGCTGTGTGAAAGCAGCAGCCAGGACTGCTGAGCTAGCCCCATGCAGGCCTGTCTGTCCATCCAACACCATCCGCAGAGATGAGAAGGCCAGTCCTGTCCTCAGAGATCCCACCACTGGCAAAAACCAGTGTGACATGCATTGTAACACCATGAAGGGTTAGTCGCTCAGTCGTGTCCGACTCTTTGTGACCCCATGGACTGTCGTCCACTGGGCTTCTCTGTCCATGGGGATCTCCAGGCAAGAATACTGGAGTGGGTTGCCCTTCTCCTCTCCAGGGGATCACTGTAGTGGGTTGCCCTTCTCCTCTCCAGGGGATTTTCCCAACTCAGGGATCGAACCCTGGTCTCCCACATTGCAGGCAGATTCTTTACTGTTTGAGCTACAGGGGTAACACCATGAACACTTACTAAGTGCTCACTGCCCAGTTTTACATGCTTTTCTCTATTCATCCATGTCATCCCATAAAAACCCTGTGAGGTGGGAAATATTTAATGCATCCATTGTATAGATGAGGAAACTGAGGTACAGAGAGATTAGTCACATGCCCAAGGTCACATAGTCATCAGTGGTGGATCTGGGATTCATATCCGGGCAGTCTGACTCCAAGCCCTCTGTCTATCCATCCATCCTTAAAACTGTTTGTGTATTAATATATTATTTCTCCATAGGTGACTTGCTTTATTTTTTTCTTTTATTATTTTTTAAAAGTTTTAGCTGCACTGGGTAGTCATTGCTTTGCACAGGCTTTCTCTAGCTGCAGTGAGCAGGGGCTACTCTTCATTGCAGTTCTCATACTTCTCATTGCAGTGGCTTCTCTTGCTGTGGAGCAAAGGCTCTAGACGTATGGGCTTCTGCAGTTGCAGCACGCGGGCTTGGTAGTTGTGGCTCACGGGCCCTAGAGCATGGGCTCTGTAGTGGTGGCATATGGGCTTAGTTGCTCCATGGCACATGGGATCTTCCCGGACCAGGGATCGAACCCGTGTCCCCTGTATTGGCAGGTGGATTCTTATCCACTTCACCACCAGAAAAGTCC
>NW_011494940.1:1402776-1406063 GCF_000754665.1 Bison bison bison
CCACTTCACCACCAGAGTAGTCTCTGATTTGCTTTATTTTTAAAGGCATAATCACAGTGTGTTTGGGGAGCACAGAACTCACATGAGGGTGATATGGAGGAGGTATCTTTATTTAGTCAGTGATGTTGTTGGGCAACAATTGTGTGTCTGGCACTGGTGACATAGAGATGAAAAGCTGGTCAAGGAACTCACAAATGGGAACATAATGTCCCATAAGCAGATGTGCTATGGGCTCTGATGGACAAATATGGGAGCACTGGGGAGACCCCAAAGCTCGGGAGATCAGGACAGGCTTCCTGGAGGAGGGGCTCATGAGCTGAGACTGAAAGGATGATGGGGAATCTCAGAGACACATCCAGTCCTTAAGCTGAGGGCAAGGGGGCCAGAGACCCTGCTGGGCACCGACACCCTCTTTGTCTCAGCCAGTCTCTCCTTCATGGAGCCTTCCTGAAGCAACCAACCCCAGCCCCTTCTCTACCATCTACCCTAGACAGGGTCCTCTCCTGGGGAGGCCTTTAACCCCAGCTCCTGTGTATTCCTAGAAGGCACCAGACTCCAGAACCCCCAGTTCTTATGCCAGTGAGGGCTGAACAGAGTCTGTTGTGGGGGCAGAGGCTGCCTTGGGAAATCCCAGTGCCTTGATTTGAGGGCATCTAGACTTCAGAGCAAGAAGGGACCCCAGAAACTACCCAAACCCACTTAGAAGAATAGAGCAAGGCCCAGGGAAGTAACAGGAGTTGCCTGGAGCTCAAATTCCCAGCCCCTAGTGCCTTGATCTTCTCTCTAGGGTGGTCTGGGCTCCCCTGGTCTCTCCCCTGACCCTTGTCTTCATGCCTCTCTCGCCTGATGACAGCCAGGGTAGCCTTCCTGAATAACGATGGTATTGGCTCAGATTAAGGGCAACTAGCTGGCTCTTGGCTTTTCCTTTTTATATAACAACTAATCTCCTTCTAATCAGCCATTATTAAATTATATTCCGTTTTTAATTCATTCACAGATCACGGTTGGGACAGCTGGGTAGATAATTGGGGAGAGATAATTTATGTAAATGAGGAGCAGCAGAAGGTAGGGAAGTGGAAGGCTGAGGACCAAGGGCTGGGGAGGGACCTGGCTTGACCTGGCCTGGAAACGGGTGGCTGGGAACACTGCGGGGACTGGGGCCTGTCATGGAACTGACTGGTTGGCCCTCAGCATCACCTTCAGTGTTTCTGGCAAAAGGGAAGCTCACTACTTTTTTGGGGGCTGGGCATCTCTCTAACATCAGCTCTCATTAGAAGAGGGTCTTGAGAAGCAGTAGAATGCTGCAGAGAATGGAGTCAGACCTGTGTTTGATTCCAGCTCCACCACTTCATAACTGCCTCTTTTGTTTTTTTGGTCCATCCCTTGAGGCAGAAACTGGCAACCCACTCCAGTATTCTTGCCTGGAGAATGTCATGGACAGAGGAGCCTGGTGGGCTGCAATCCACGGATGGGGTTGCCAAGAGTTGGACACGACTGAGTGACTAACACACACACGAGGCTTCTGGGATCTTAGTTCCTCAACCAGGGAACCAACCTGGGCCCTTGGCAGTGAAAGCGCAGAGTCCTAACCACTGGACTGCCAGGGAATTCCCAGCTGTTTCTTAACTTCATTTTCAAACCTGCAAAGTGGAGGTATGGCTAGTGCCTGCCTCATGAAGGGGTGCAGAGGTTTAACTCGGTGCAGAGGAAAAGAAAGAGCCTAATACCCAGTGTACACAGTGGCTCTTATCACTAGTGCAAGGACTAGGCACTTGGGTCATATTGACCTCCCTCTAACAACTGCCTCCAGGCCATGGAGCTTGCTTCCGATGACAGAACACATCCACTCCCCTTGAGTAGATGACATATCCATCCCACTGATGTTAATTACATCAGCAACTGACACTGCGGTGTCCCCTGTGCCAGGAACTGCGGTAAACGAAACACTTGCTGTATGGCACCCCACCATATCGTCAGAACAAACAGGATGAAGTGGGCGCTACTGTCTCCACCTGACAGGTGAAAACACTGTGGACCCAGGCTCTCACCTGATGAGAAACTAAAACAGAAGCCTGCTTGGAAAGGGCAAGGAGGGAGGGCAAAACCTCGAGCCCAGCTGGAGGCCATGTTGGGCAGGTGGCTTGGGGACCGGCAGGCAGGGACAGGGCTGGCAGGAGAGGCAGGTGGAGAAGGGTGGACCTCCACGGGAACTGGGCACGGGTGGGCACAGGTGATGGACAGGGCCCGAGGTCTGCATGTGACTGAGGTTGGCAAGGGCCCATGGTAGGGCCTTGGACCATTCCCAGAGGGAGGCAGGGGATTAGGGAGGGTGGTCCCAGGGGGTCCAGGACAGTAATGGGATTAGCCCTCAGGCAGTGAGTGAAAGTTATTAGCGTGTGGGGCCTCTGGCCTCCCACCCGAGGCCGCAGCTGTCACCCATCCACAGGAGCGAGTCACCAGCATCGCCCCCCACCCGGGCAGGCTGGCACCCTCAGCCCTCCACAGGCTCTCCTGCGGTGATCATCTGTCAGGGGGCTGGCCTCCCAGCCTCAGCCTCCTGTCTACCCTTGACAGGCCGGGCCACCCACACACACAGTGTATATTAACACGCCCTACCTAGCACTGCCCTGCGCCTTGGTTTCCCCATGGGGATAGAAGGAGAAGTGAGAATGCTTGCGACTCTTTGGAGGGGAACTCCTGAGGCATGGAGGTCAGGGCCAGACCGCCTTGGAATCTGGTTCTGACAAACATTAGCTGGGTGCCCTTGGGCATGACTGTTACCCTCTCTGGGTCCTGACTTATAAAATGAGAACAGTAGCACCAGAGAAGCCAAAGAATTGATGCTTTTGAACTGTGGTATCGGAGAAGGTTCTTGAGAGTCCTTTGGACTGCAAGGAGATCCAACCAGTCCATCTTACAGGAGATCAGTCTTGCTGAAGCTGAAACTTTGACCACCCTGATGCAAAGAGCTGACTCATTGGAAAAGACCCTGATGCTGGGAAAGATTGCGGGCAGGAGGAGAAGGGGACGACAGAGCATGAAATGGTTGGATGGCATCACCGACTGGATAGACATGAGTTTGAGCAAGCTCTGCGAGTTGGTGATGGACAGGGAGGCCTGACGCGCTGCAGTCCATGGGGTCGCAAATAGTCGAACACGACTGAGCGACTGAACTGAACTGAGCACGGGAGGGTTTTCAGAGGCGGGGCTGGGGGAGAGGGGCGGGTCTGAGAGTGGGTCCCACAGCGAGGTTCAGGGTGCTGGGTACTTCCCCGGGTCGGGGCGTT
>NW_011494940.1:1406329-1406720 GCF_000754665.1 Bison bison bison
ATTAATTATATATTATTATTTTTATTTATTTATTTATATTATTATTATTATATATATATTATTATTTTTCTTTCTTTCTTGCCGCTCTGCACAGCTTGTGGGATCTCAGTTCCCAGACCAGAGACCAAGCCTGGCCCTGACTTCACAGCTGAGCACACGTGCACTAGCACTGAACCTAACCGCCAGGCCACTAGGGAACTCTTTAGAGTGGTAAACCTGATAGTGAGCCAAGATCGATACTTTACCAGCTAAAGTCTGTGTTTATTCATAGTCCTTAGTTTTCACTGTGTGTCCTTTTTTCTGTCCCAGAAGGTCACAGGACATCTAATCTTCATGTCTCCATAGCCTCCTCTTGGCTGTGATGATTTTGTGTAACTTTAAAAAGAAAAAA
>NW_011494940.1:1406820-1407562 GCF_000754665.1 Bison bison bison
GCAAGGGGAGGGATGCCAAGGGTCCTAAGAAGCTTCCTCTGCTAACCAGTGCATGACACCCATCGTTAGAGCGTCTTTCTTTCAGCTTGTGAGTCAGCCTGTTAAAATGAAATGACCTCCCAGGGGGACGTCTGACCCACTGCTGACCCAGGGTGGGCAGCGGAGTGCCACCCAGCCCGGGGCCGGCCTGGGTGGGGCTTGAGATGGTAGTCTGTGACGGGGCACCAGTCACCCCTTCTCTAGCCTCCGTTTCCCCGTGATAAACTGACAGGGTGCCATTAGGGGATGGTGGTTCTGCCCTTTCAGGGGCACAGGCCTATGGAAACGTAAAACAACTGACATTCTCCCTCCGGGAAGTGCTTGTATTTGTCTGACTGAGAAACCTACGTCATGACCCAGCACTGTTAGGCAGTCAGTAAGGCTTTTACAAGTGATACTTTATTAATCTCAACATCTGTATGTTTTAAAATGATTTTAAAATAAACATTTTTTTAAAACCGTTTTAAGCATGCAGAGAAGTTGTGAAGATTGTACAGAGTTTTTATAAACCCCACACCCAAAATTCCCACATTATCAACATCTGGCATTAGTATAGTGTGTGTACATATATATATATATATATACTATACCTATATGTATATTTTGGAGAAGGAAATGGCAACCCACTCCAGTATTCTTACCTAGAGAATCCTTTAGATGCAGGAGCCTTGTGGGCTGCCGTCTATGGGGTCGCACAGAGTCG
>NW_011494940.1:1407662-1411893 GCF_000754665.1 Bison bison bison
GCTCTGCACAGCTTGTGGGATCTCAGTTCCCAGACCAGAGACCAAGCCTGGCCCTGACTTCACAGCTGAGCACACGTGCACTAGCACTGAACCTAACCGCCAGGCCACTAGGGAACTCTTTAGAGTGGTAAACCTGATAGTGAGCCAAGATCGATACTTTACCAGCTAAAGTCTGTGTTTATTCATAGTCCTTAGTTTTCACTGTGTGTCCTTTTTTCTGTCCCAGAAGGTCACAGGACATCTAATCTTCATGTCTCCATAGCCTCCTCTTGGCTGTGATGATTTTGTGTAACTTTAAAAAGAAAAAAAGAAAAGTACACATTCAGGCAGTGGAACACTGTGGGGCTGTTATTACTCACTCTGATCTGAAACACTCTCCAAGAACAATATTAGCATGAATAGGCAGCTGCACGACAGTCTATTTTATTGCCACTTGTGAAAGAGAAAAAATATATATAACTATCTTATATATAAGAAAAGTATATATAACTATCTTAATTTCTGGAAGGGTAATGGAAAAACTGGCTGCGGTTGATTGTGGGGAAGGGAATCAGAGGACTGGAGAAGAGGGGTGTGAGGGAAGCGTACATTTTATTCTATACACTTTTGTGTTCATTTATTTTTATCTAGCTTGATAAACATAAACATAAATGCCACCTGCCAAGGCAGGAGCCCTGGTTCAATCCCTGGAAGATCCCCTGGAGAAGGAAATGGCCACCCACTCCAGTATTCTTGCCTGGGAAATCCCATGGACAGAGGAGCCTGGTGGGCTACAATCCATGGGGTCGCAAAAGCGTCAGACACAACTTAGTGACTAAACAACAACAACAAAACATTAAACATAACAGTACACGTGGGTATACTATATGCATTGTCTCTGTCACATGCTGGGCTCCTGCACTGTTTGTGGAATAAAGCCATCTGCCAGCCGGACGCTATGGGGTGTCCCTGGAGTTGGGTGCCCCTGTGGCTCCATCAGAACCAGTGCCTTGGCTGGTCTGTAAAATGCCTTGCCACCTGGGGGCTGGGGCTTCTCTGGTTGTTCCGGGCCAGATATGTCAGGGTGCTTTGGGGTGGGGGACTCTAGGTGGGATGCAGGAACAGGTACTCGAACTTGCTTAAATTAGAAGGAACCACAAGGATGTACGGGGGCCTTGTGGGATCTGGGATGGGATGGGCCCCAGAGAGATGGGAACCTCGGCTTCTCCCGCGCACTGCTGCTTCCTCTTCCTCCCTGCAGCCTGGCTGTCTAAGTCCCATGGCTGCCCTTTACCTCCCAAACTTATATCTCCTCCACTCACGCCAGATGGAACATTTTTCCAGAGGGATAAATATGTCTGGGCTTAATGCAAGTCCCTGTATCCATGCACATGTCAGTATGTCATAGGGAGAAATGAATAACTTTCTGCAGTAATTCATAAGCCTGGCTGGGTGCTTGCTCCCCTCTGGGTGCTTTGGAACACAGAAGGGAGAGAAGCCGGCTTTTCTCCCAGGAAGCAGACCACAGAGTAGTGTGTTTTCGCTGATTTGGGGAAGGTCCACTCCCCTGATGCTTCCGTTTGCTTCTGGAGGCACACAAGCAGCTTCATTTGGTTCAGTTATGGATTCGATCCCTGCACAATTCAGCTCCTCTAGGAGGGATCAGGGGCTTCCCTGGTGGCTCAGACGGCTCTGCCTGCAGTGCGGGAGACCCGGGTTGGTTCCCTGGATCAGGGAGATGCCCCGGAGAAGAAACTGGCAACCCACTCCAGTATTCTTGCTTGAAAAACCCCATGGATGGAGGAACCTGACAGGCTACAGTCCATGGGTCACAAAGAGTTGGACACGACCGAGCGACCTCACCTTCTTTCTTTCTTTCTTAAGAGGGGTCAAAGTTTAGGGAAGTCTTCAAATCCCTGCTAGAAAGGCCCTATTTGAAGGCCCTCTGAGATCCGGCTCTTCCTCATTGTGCCCTTGGAGCCTCTGCTGCAGGTCTGGGGTACTCAGGAGGTCTCCTCTGTTTGCTGAACTCTCCACGTTCTTTGCACGCCTCTGGGCTTTTACATATGCTGTTCCCCTCATCTGAAATGCATCGCCTTGTTCAAGCTTCAGCTCCAGCTTCCCTTCGTCTGGAAGGCCTCACCTGCCCAGGCCAGAGGGAGGTGGCATCCACCTGCCTCCCCCCACCCCCACTCCCAACCCTGGGCACAGACCTGATCTCCCCTGGTGGACAGCAGTCAGAAGTCACTGGCATCCACGTCTGGTTGTGCCACGTCTGCCAGCATTACATTAGGTACATAATCAATCCTTGCTTCCTTCTGTTCCTCACATCTCTAGTGCATGCATTAATGATTTGTGTTTATCCAACCATTTCCCCTTTACAGGGCGAGCTTTAATTAGTAGGCACAATAAATGTTTGCTAAATGACTGAATGATTTAAACGGGGAGGGGAAAGATATCTCCAAGCTTTCACAGGTGAGACTGAGGGTGGCCATTGCCCCAGGAAGCAGAGAGAGGGTGTCCTGTGCCAGAAAGATTGAAGGCAAAAGGAGAAGAGGGCGGCAGAAGATGAGATGGTTAGGTAGCATCACTGACTCAATGGACATGAACGTGAGCAAACTCTGGGAGACAGTGAAGGACAGAGGAGCCTGACGTGCTGCAGTCCTTGCAGTCACAGAGAGTTGGACGAGACTAGCAACAGAACAACAGCAGATGAGAAATTTGGTGGGGTGATGACAAGAAATGGTTGGAGTGGGGAAGGGGACAAAACTGGCATGGGTGTGGTGGCATTTGACCCTCAGTGGGTGTAGCAATCTACCCAGCCAGCTCCCAGTCTCACCCTGCCCTGTATAAGCAAAGTGGGTACCAGTTCGGCCTCCAGGACCATGGTCAGGGCACGAGTTCGGTGCCTGGGGGCTGCACAGAGACACCCTCTTCTCTGGGCTTGCAGCCCCAAGACCCAAGGGAGATGGGTCTGTACGCATGCTCTCTGTTTCCTGGCCACTAGTCAGACACTTGTCACCTCAGCTGAGCTCCATATGGCCCCCACCCTCAAAGGTGCTGGGAGATGGTGGAGAGCAGGTGGCCAGGACATCCCAACGTCCAGGCCCCAGCGCGTCCTCGGCAGCGGCTTCACATGTATCGGGTACACTGCAGCCTGGGGGCTCAGAATCTGGGGACAGAGTACGTAGCTTGAGTGGTTCACCCACCTCCCCTGTCACTACAATTGAATCCACCGAGCGCTGACTGCCTGGCAGGTGCTTCACCAGCACAATCTCATTTAATCCTCACAGAGGCCCGAGAAGATCTAACAAAGTTATTCTCTCTTCTATTTTCTCAGTGATGGAAACTATGGCTCACCGAAGCAAAGTCACTTCCTGGGGTCACAGAACCCAGAGGGGCAGGGCCAGGATTTTCGGAAGTGGAGCTGCCAGCCCACCCAGGCCTGAACTCCGGGCCTGACCAGGCCTGCAGTCTGCCTAGCTCTGGGCCCAGCCCTTGCCCTGGCTCCAGCAAACGCCGGGAGCTGGTCACTCTCCCTTTGCCGTGGCCTTCCCCCGCCCGGTCACACGGCTCCCGCTGCCCCATGTCCCCACAGACATCCCTCCGGCCTCCAGGCTCCACACCTCCCTCTCATGATGCGCGGTCCACCCCACCGCCCGGGAGGTGCCCGGGGCCTCGGTGCCGGGGGACAGCAGTGGGCAGAGGGCTCCCGTGCTACACGGTGGCGGGGCGGGCGCGGTGCACCGTGCTGATCCTAACCAAGTTTGCCAGCCAGGCCTTTCTCAGGGCTCCCACACAATGGTCTGCTTTGTGCCCACCTGCCGATAATGCTTAATTAGGCGAGGAGTTGATTAATTTGAGGTAATTGACAGCTAATTAGAGGCCCACAGGCTCATTAACTTGACATCTTGTCTTCGTGAATTGGCTGAGCGGGGTCAGGTGACGGAAGCCGTTGCTTTCTCCCTCCCTGGCCCCCCAGTAGGCCAAGGTGATCACCTGGGGGCCTGGGAGGACCCAGCTGGTCAGGTGCGACAGTCCCAAGGCCAAGGATGCAGGAAACCGGGCACTGTTTCCTGGTGAAGGAGGAAGGGCCACAGGGAGAGCTGTGTACCTTGACCCCAGGAAGGAGGGAGTGAGCGGAGCTGGAGGGCTCACGGGCACAGAGACAAAGGCGCTGGAGAGAGGTGGTTGTCTACCCACACGTGGAGGGGAGCCCATGGTGTCAGGGGAGGGGTGCAGGGGAGCATTT
>NW_011494940.1:1412001-1413238 GCF_000754665.1 Bison bison bison
AAGTGAGGCAGTCCGGGGGTCACACCCCAGCTCTGCTACTAACCAGCTAGGTGACCATGCACAAGTTAGGGATCTCTAAGTCTCAGGCCTCTCATCTGGAAAATGGGAGTAATAATAGTAGCTGCCTCAGGAGAGTGTGGCAAAGAGTCCACGAGGTGTGTCACTGAGGTAAAAAACTTTAGGCCGGCACCTGGGGGGTGGGTGAATGCTGGGGTAAATGCCAACCACTTCTGGCAGCAAGCAGTGAGAAAAAAAAGCAAAAAATAAAAAAGGAGGGAGAAGAAGGAAAGGTAGGTAGGGTGGGTTGTGCGGAGGCAATGGAGCCGCCTTGCAAGCGGAGCCGCTGTTATTCTGCAGGAAACCTGTATGCCTGATAACAGCACTGCTAAGGGGGTGGGGAAAAGACCACTTTAGGGGGGCAATACAGAAATATATATTACATTATATATCAAATGAAAGATACTCAATGTATTAAATATTAAATATATGTACATATACATATATATAATATTGGGGCTTCCCCAGTGGCTCAGTGGTAAAGAATCTGCTTGCAATGCAGGAGACACAGGAGACATGGATTTGATCCCAGGGTCAGGAAGATCCCCTGGAGGAGGGAATTGGCAACCCACTCCAGTATTCTTGCCAGGAAAAATCCCATGGACAGAGAAGCCTGGTGGGCTATACAATCCATGGGGTCACAAGGATTTGGACACAACTGAAGCGACTGAACACACACACTCATATACAATATTAAAATTTAAAATGCACATGGCCTTTGAGCAAGCACTTCCCTCCCTAGACATCTATTCTAAGGATACATTTGTATACTCACAAAGATTCAGATACAACAATATTTGTTCATCACAACATAGTTTGTAGTAGAAGAAGATTCAGTTCAGTTCAGTTCAGTCTCTCAGTCGTGTCCGACTCTTTGCGACCCCACGAATCGCAGCACGCCAGGCCTCCCTGTCCATCACCAACTCCCGGAGTTCACTCAAACTCACGTCCATCGAGTCAGTGATGCCATCCAGCCATCTCATCCTCTGTCGTCCCCTTCTCCTCTTGCCCCCAATCTCTCCCAGCATCAGAGTCTTTTCCAATGAGTCAACTCTTCGCATGAGGTGGCCAAAGTACTGGAGTTTCAGCTTTAGCATCATTCCTTCCAAAGAAATCCCAGGGCTGATCTCCTTCAGAATGGACTGGTTGGATCTCCTTGCAGGCCAAGGGACTCTCAAGA
>NW_011494940.1:1413496-1413846 GCF_000754665.1 Bison bison bison
GTCTCTGCTTTTGAATATGCTATCTAGTTTGGTCATAACTTTCCTTCCAAGGAGTAAGCGTCTTTTAAATTCATGGCTGCAGTCACCATCTGCAGTGATTTTGGAGCTCCCCAAAATAAAGTCTGACACTGTTTCCACTGTTTCCCCATCTATTTCCCATGAAGTGATGGGATGGAATGCCATGATCTTAGTTTTCTGAATGTTGAGCTTTAAGCCAACTTTTTCACTCTCCACTTTCACCTTCATCAAGAGGCTTTTTAATTCCTCTTCACTTTCTGCCATAAGAGTGGTGTCATCTGCATATCTGAGGTTACTGATATTTCTCCTAGCAATCTTGATTCCAGCTTGTG
>NW_011494940.1:1413946-1443506 GCF_000754665.1 Bison bison bison
CTTTTCCTATTTGGAACCAGTCTGTTGTTCCATGTCCGGTTCTAGCTGTTGCTTCCTGACCTGCATACAAATTTCTCAAGAGGCAGATCAGGAGGTCTGGTATTCCCATCTCTTTCAGAATTTTCCACAGTTTATTGTGATCCACACAGTCAAAGGCTTTGGCATAGTCAATAAAGCAGAAATTGATGTTTTTCTGGAACTCTCTTCCTTTTTCAATGATCCAGCGGATGTTGGCAATTTGGTCCCTGGTTCCTCTGCCTTTTCTAAAACCAAGCAACCTAAATGTCCATCACAGGCACTTGTTAAATAAATTATGGCACATCCATAGAGTGGGATAATACACCACTGTGAAAACTGTATGTACCAGTCTGAACAAGATCCAAGGTAAATTAAGTGGGAAAATAAGATGTCAGAGAGGTTCTAGCTCCCACAAGCTGATAACCAGTAGCCTGAGGGTTGGAGGCTGGGAAGAAAATGTATTTTTCGAAATGTGCTTATTTATTTATTGGCCATGCCACGCAGTTGCAGGGTCTTAGTTCCTCAACCAGGGATTGAACCCACACCCTTGACAGTGAAAACATGGAGTCCTAACCACTGGACAACCAGAGAATTTCCTGGAAAAAAAATTTTGATCCCATCCCTTGGCATGTGGGATCTTAGTTCCCTGACCAGGGATCAAACTCTGGGATCAGCCCCATGTCTCCTGCAGTGGAAGTGTGGGGACTTCACCACTGGACTGCCAGGGAAGCCCCTTCCTGGATTTTAAGTTTTATTTATTTTTAATTTAAATAGAAGAGCTACATGTGGCCAATGGCTACGTATTTGGATGGCACAGGAATCTCTTCAAGGAACCAAACAACCCAGTCTTTCCAACCTTTGTCTAAGGGAAGACCAAACCCAGAGAGACTGCCATCAACACTGCTGAGAACTCCAGTCACCTGCGGTAGAGGCTCGGCCTCTTTGTCCAGAGTGGATGCTTCTGGAAAACTTGGCTAGAGAGAGAACTGGAGGACTTTTCTAGCAGAACTGGAACCGTCCTGGATGGAAGCATGTCAGGGATGCCTGTAGCTTACCTGGATGCCAGTTCTTTTAGGAAAGATCACCTGAATAACCACGTATCAAAAAGCACATCTTTGGCTTTGAGGTCAGTGGTCAGTTCCAGCTGGGAAGAATTTAATAATGCCGTAGGTGACTGGAGGCAATGGATTTGGGCATCCACTTGGCAGCGGTACCCTGAAAGCCTAAGATGTGTCAGGGTCTGAAGCAACAGGGATGCACAGACCAGGTCCTGGCCCTGGAGCAGCCCACAGTCTCTGGACTGAATCCACAGAGAGGGCTGTGGAGCAGCAGTTTCCAACCTTTTTGGCACCAGGGACCAATTTCATGGAAGACAATTTTTCCATGGACCAGGGTGGAGGCAAGGAGCGCTTTCAGGACAATTTAAACACATACATTTATTGTGAACTTTATTTCTATTATTATTACATAAGCTCCACCTCAGATCATCAGGCATTAGATCCCAGAGGTTGGAGTCTTGTGCTATAGACAATGATGCTCCTTCACAAAAGAGCCCAAGCAAGAAGGTGTCAGGGACCCTAGGAACTTGACTGACAGCCCTCCCCTGTATCAAAGGCACAGATGAGGCTTCCAGATCACAGCCGAAGTGTGGAAGGCAGCTGCCGAAGGAATACTTTGACCATCTTGCATCATTCCTTGTGCCTCCATAACCCAGAAGTCAGATAATTCGCCTGTGTTATTGCCCAAATCACCTCCCTAGGGCTCAGGTAACTTTCATCAGTTTTCCTTTAGAGGCTCAGATGACCCTAAATTCATTTGTTTAAACTGAGTTTACACACAGTAAAGCACATAACTATTAAATGCACAGCTTGATGAACGTTCACTCACACACATGTTCACACATCTACTCCTATGTAACCACTATTCAGATCAAAATAGAGAATATTTCCAGCACCCTAGAAGGTTCCTCATACCCCTTCCCAGTTAATACCCCAGGTAACCACTATTCTGACCTCTCCCACCCTAGGTTAGTTTTACCTGTTCTAGAACTTCATACAAGTAGAATCATACACTATGCACTTCTGTGCCTGCCTTAATTGGGTCCTCATTCTTGTTGGCAAGAACCTTCTATGTTATTCTGTGAGGCAGTACAGTAGTTTGTTCTTTATTGTCAGTGGCATTCCATTATAGGAATATATGACAATTTATTCATTCTCCTATTGATGGACATTCAGGTGTCTGCCAATTTTTGACTCACGTGAAGAAAGTCGCTGCCAACATTCTTGCACATCTTTTGGTGCAAGAAAGCACTCACTTCTGTTGGGTGTATCCCTGCAAGTGGAGTTAACAAAGCCTGTGTTTTCCTGAAGGTCACAGGACTTGGTGACTCCAGTTTGCCAGCAGTGGGGCTTTGAGGTAGGGGTGGGGAGTCAGCTTTGAGAGTTGTCTTGAGAAATTGTGCCCTCACTGGCTGTGGAGAGGAGAGAAGCTCATATCAGAAAAGGAGGTGGGAATTCCCTGACGGTCCAGTGGTTAGGGCACCACACTTCCATTGCAGAGAGCACAGTTTTGATCCTTGGTTGGGGAAGTAAGATCCCGTGGCATGGCCAAAAAAAAAGGAAGGGAGGAGGTAGGTAGAGAGTCAAGCAAAGAATCACAACATGGTTTTCAAATCAAGGCCATATGACAATGACATCAGAAACGTGTCTACATGAATGAAGGCTGGGAGGACAGGGGAGCCTAGGAAAACAGAAGCCTTTGCTTTGTAAGGTGGAGGTGGTGTAAGGAAGAGGAAAGAACAACTAAAGTTTCCAGGGGATTTTTGTTTAATTTACCCCATAGAAAATAAATTTCTTTTAATTTCTTATCTTCTTGGTAACCCAAATATCATGCTTGCTTCAAAGAGACTACAAAGCTCAGTATTTGCCTCTAAGGATGTTTCCAGCCTTGCAGAAGCCTCCCTTTAGCTCTTGACATGAGTAACCACTCTTTTGATTTCTACCATTGTAGATTTGTTTGTGCCTATTTTAAACTATACTTACACATATTCTGACTGTTTATGTCAACTTTTACCGGGCTTTTATTATGCATCAAACACATTGCTAATACTATCAAGTGGTACCCCATTTGATACTTCCAACAATTTGTTCCCCCTTTAACTGGAGAGAAAACCAAGTTCAACAAGGCTAAGAATCCTACCTGAGGCTCCAAACCTATCAAGAAGCAGAGCCTGGATTCAAACTTGAGGCAACAACCATCACATTAGCAGGACTGTCCCATGTCCCGGGAAACCCCAGAGTCCCAAGAGAACTGGATGGTTAAGCCACCCTAGTTCAAACTCGATTGGAATCTTAATCATCAGCCTGGGATCTCTTCCTTTGGCTTAAAATTTCACCAGACACTGTATGTGTTGTTACCACAATCTCATGGGGAATGTTTTGTCTCAAAAAACCTCTGTGATATCAGAATTTTACTTGGTTTTGGTTTTTTGTTTCTTTCCTTTTTGGGGGGGGGGGGTTATTCCATTTTGAAGAAAGAGATTTCACTGAAAGTAAATCTGAGTTGGGTAAAAATAAAATTATTCAACGAGAATTCTAGGACTTCCCTGGCGGTCCAGTGGTGAAGACTCTTGCACTTCCAGTACAGGGAGCACAGGTTTGATCCCTGGTTGGGGAACTAAGATCCCACGTGCTGTGCAGCGGGGCAAAAGAAAAACAATAAGAGGATTCTAGCATTTCAGTCTCCCAAAGAAGGTTTTATTGCTTCACCCAGTATCCATGCACTGGAGAAAAATTTAAGACAGTCCCTGACTTCAAAAAGTTTATCATTTCTCTGGGCAGTAAAGAGTAAAACTCAGGGAATAAAATTAGAGGGTAACAAACAATAATAATAATCACCAATATCTGAGTGCTCACTGTGTACCAGAGGCCTTACCTCTTCTATCTCATTTAATCTTCACAAGACAGCTGTGACATATATAACTGCTGCTGCTAAGTCGCTTCAGTCGTGTTCGACTCTGTGTGACCCCATTTGAGGGAGGAAAGGAAGACTTGGTGAGGTTAAGTGATTTGCTCAAGAGGAAAAAAAAACTCATTGAATTGTATGCATATAGCCTTAAGATTTTTGTACTTAATATAAGGGAATTATGCCTCCAAGCTGTGTTTATTGAATGGGAAACAATTGAAGATGGGGGAAATTTTTCTTTCCTCTGCTCTTGAATATCCTATTCCCAATCATTCTGGGCAAAGTGGGAAATGTGTCTTGGCTTGTCTCATTTCAGTCATCATTCAAGTCAGAATGGCATTGCTAGCCTCAGTGACGAGTGCAAATAAGCACAGCTCGTGGCTGTGAAGTCAGAGCCCAGCCTTGCAGGAGACACAGGAGCGGACACAGGTCAACCTGCCTGGCCCCCACGCTGCACACAGCGTTGGCCCCTGTCTTCTGGCTGTAGTCAGTCCTGCCAGGAACACACAAGGGTACCCATCTCCTGAGTCCTCAAGGCCAGCTTCTCAGTCTCCCCAGCACACCTCATCCCCTCTCAGTCCACCGGACCCTGCCACCCACCCACCTCTGCTCTTCGTGTTTGTGGTCCCCCACCCAGAGGTGCCTTCATCATCCCTTCTTGACATGTCGACTTTCATTTTCCTAGGGCCAATCTCATTTGACAATCTCCTGCCCATATTTCTAAGCTCTCTGGGTCTTGTGCTATTTCTCTGTCCTCTCTGGGATTTGTAACACCAATCATCTGCAGGTTTCATTAACATGCTGTTTACCCCTGTCTTTCAGATCATTAATGAAGATGCAGAGTGAGACACCAATTCTCCCGGCCCCCACCACGTGCCCCTCCCCTGCCCGGCGCTGCTAGAATCATTATCCTTCCTGGTGTGACAGGGTCAGAACCAAACCAATTTGCATCAATCTTTGGTGATGTTGTGAAGTGTCGCCTGCCCTGCAATCCTCACGTTGTAACAAGGGCTTCAGCTGTCTGTTCTGGAGTGCTCCTCCTCTCCCTCAGAGGGCTATCAGGTCTGGCCCACACAGCTGAAAGCCCCAGCACTAATGGAACACTTAGGCAGGGTTCACGGCTGCACGTGGCTGACATTTTCCCTTTGTTTTGCATCCCGAGATAGACAGAAAGTAGCCCGTCTTTTGGGAAACAGGATGGACAAGTGTACATACCGGCAAAGTGGAGGAGGGAGTGGGTGTGGCAGGCACAACATTTTTCATTCTCATCATGACATCTATTTCTGCTGAAGGAAAATGAGGAGCAAGACTCCTTTGGACCCTCCAAGGCTTAGTCAGGTGCCTGGGCTTGTACAGTCCGGCTGCCAGAGGCTGGGATGAGTGAGTCATTCCTCAGGGACAAAGTCTGTTCTTCTCCATGATTTTTAAAAGGTAATTAGTTAATTAGGCTTCGCTGGGTCTTAGTTGCAGCACCCAGGATCTCTGATCTTTGTTGCAGCACGTGGGATCTAGTTCCTTGACCAGGGATTGAGTTTGGGCCCCCTGTTTTTGGAGCACGGAATCTTAGCTACTGGATGGACCATCAGGGAAGTCCCTCTCTACGATTTTTCTATGTCCTCTGGCCCTGACACTTTCATCTTTCATCAATTCCATGACTTTGAATCTCATCTGCCCATAAAGGTGAGAACCACCTCCTATACATCCCTTGAGTCCCTCAGATCCCAGCTTGCAGAAAGACTTCATTCCCTTTCTTGATGGAGCAGTACCTTGGTCTGCTGTGAACATGGGTATCACTCCAGACTCTGTCCTGACCTACGCCTACTCCTCTGACTCCTAAATCATCTTTTTTTATGTTCTCTCCCAATTGGGAACAGGAAAGTGAACAGAAAGAAAGCAGTGAATGAAACCCTCACAAACACAGCATCTGAAGTAGTGTTTTGTGTGTCCCAGAAATGGGAAAATTCAGCTTAAAGGGTCTACAACAAAATTAGGTCAGATGTAGTTTTCTCAGTGTAAGAAGGGACTGAAGAATCATTTTGCAATTCTGGTCAAACACCTATTGAGTGAAGACCTTTCTGTTTGAAAGCAAAAGCTCTGTGGTGTAATGAGAGGGGATAGGTCATGGGACAGGGCTTGTTAGGGAAAAAGTCGTTCTACACACTCTACATGATGGAGTGGGCAGTCTAGGGCAGGACTGGATGCTCAATAGGTGCCTAATAAATACTTGGAGGTTTACAGATCGATATTTTCAAAAACAAGATTTAATGTAAGTACCATAAAGAAATCTCATTAATGAACTGAGCATTTTAAACTCTGCAAACCCAGCTCTAGAGGTTTTTTTCCTTCCTATATTATGGAAGCAGTACAAGCTTCTGGGAAGGAGTTTGGAAAACAGAGAAGAAAATGAAAATTACCCATAACCCTCCAACCAGGCAGCAAGCACTGTTACCAACCTCGGTCTATTTTCTTCCCCCACACACTTGATATCATGCCACGTTTATAATTTTATATCATGCTATTTCACGTCTTAGGATGAATCATTTCTCCCATGATACCATAACATCTTTGCAAACCTACTAAGTGGCTGCCGACTAGTTCACTATGTGAACAGACCATACATACTCGATAGAGACAGGTTTGAGGGAACTTCGGGCCAGCTGGTTTGGGTGAGCAAGGCTGGTGACAGTCAGCAGTTAAGGTTGATGGAGGCAGTGGCAGCAGAGACAGAAGGAAGGGGTCAGGAGCCAAGGAAGACGTTCTCGGGGCTTGCTTTCCCACACGCCCCCCGTCCCTCAGACACCACTTCGGGTTCTGACCCCTGGATACCCTCCTGGCCCTGCCCGCGGCTTCTCATTTCCACTCAGTCTCGAGTCACTGACTTTTCCAACTTGACTCTTCTCAGCTGCTCCTTTGTGTGGAGCCGCTAGCTTGGGCCAGCTTGCCTGCATCTGGGAAGGCCCTGGGATGTGACCTTTAGCCCTGCTTGACCTGGAGGCCTCGGGCCGTGCAGTCAGGCCAGGCTGTTTGCTCTCTATAGACTTTCAGAGGCTGCTGGGGAGCTCAGGCCCAAGAGGACCTCGCTCAGCTCTGGGCAGGGAGCCTCTGGAGAAAGGGTGGTAGGATGAGGGCAGAGGTGACAAGGACAGAGCAGAATGGGGAGGAGCATTCCTGTGCAGTGACTAGAATCCCACGGCTGCTTAGCCTACGTTCGGACCACCAACCCTAGTGAGACATGGGACTCAGGGCTTGTGCCAAGCTCAGCATCAGCTCGGAAATCTGCCAGCGCCACAAAGAATACCCTCCCCTCCCTTGCTCATCGGCAACATCTGGTCCTCAGGAGCCACTGTCTATGCAGTCAACAGTGGTATTTCCTGAGGAACACACTGGCGCAGGCTGATTCAGAGAGCTGAAGGATGGGAGCAGGAGAGGTGAACCTCTCTGGTGAACCATCTATTCTCCCAAAGAGTTGAGAAGCAGCTTAACTGGCTATTCAAGGTAATCAAAAGTAATCATATTTTCCCCACAAGAATGGTCACTTTTTTTTTTTTTTTAAAGTATTTATTTGGTTGTGCCAGATCTTAGTTGCTTAGCTGTGGGATGTGAACTCTTGGTGGTGGCATGCGGGATCTAGTTCCCCAACCCGGGATTGAACCCAGGGCCCCCTGCATTGGGAGCAAGGAATCTTAGCCAGTGGACCACCAGGGAAGTCCCAGGATGATCAATTTCTAACATCTAATAAAAAAAATTAGGTATAATAAAAAAATTAAACATAAGATGTGCCACACACTGTTCTAAATACTCACAAGTACTAATTTAGTCTCCACAGTAACCCGAGGAGTTAGGTGCATTGGACCCATTACATAAATGAGTAAATGGAAACACAGAGAGCTTAAGCAATTTACCCAAAGTGACATAGCCAGAAGATAGCAGAAATAAGACTTGGACCCAGGTGTCCTGACATCCAGGTCTTGCCCTTATCCATGACGCTAGCCTGCTTCTTTAAAATGGAAGCGGTCCCGAGGACACTGAGGCTCAGAGAGAAGTGACTTGACAAGCTCATCCTTCCTCTCTCAAATCCAAGCTCTTACTGTACTTTAGACCAGCAACAAGGCTATGAACACTGAGCATCATAGCAGATCATTCCTTCAACAGATTATTAAGTATCTATTATGTGCCAGATGCTGTTCTCAGTTCTGTTTATAGCCAAAGAAACTATAGGAGACTGAACAAATCTGGATCAATCCTTTGACATCTCTCAAAAGTTAAATAGTCAAATCATCTCATTACCTCTTATGTCTGGGATAGCGACAATGGGGAAACACAACAAAGCAACTTTGATTCTTTGAGTTTTCTGGCTCCTTGGATTCTAGATAATTGAATGTTTTCTGGTTTTGGAGGTCACTTTCAGAAGCATGAAATATAGATCAAAACAGAAAGCAGAGGGCAGGATAAAGATGAAAACGTATGTGAGTCCAACTCAGCTCAGAGCTTGAGTTTAATTGAGATTCCAACTGCCACTCTGCCCCACATTCCTTTGTCCCTGACCAAGTTCATGGCTGTATCACCCCCCAGTAATCCCTGTAATGGGCTGCAATCCTGGGGGAACTGTTTCTGTTTATTAAATGGTCAACCTCTGAGCCACATGGAGTATAGCCAGTCGTGGCTTCCTGCCCTGGCAGCCGACGGGCCACTTTTCTGTTTTAAAATTCAGGGATCTTCCACCAGAGATAATGGGGATAGCGGGCGGGAGTGGGGGAACAGGAGATGGTTGCTGGAAGGGAAGGCCCCTTCCAGGTCATGAGCTGAGAGTGGAATCCACATGCACTCTGAGGGTTTGCTGTCCTTGAGATGGTGACTAAGTTGCATAAGGCTTCGGCGTTCTGGGAACGGTGCCATAGTTATAGCTGCCCATGAGGCCACCAATGAGAAGGGATGAGAAGCCCAAATGGGGACCAAAGGCAGAAGGTGGGGAATAAACAGGGCAGTATGGGCATCATCTGAGGGTCAGGAGTTCTCAGTGCTTGAGACCCCAGTTCAGGGACTAGGCAGGACCCAGGGCGGTTCTCTCAAACCAACTCCCTCTGTGAAGCCCCAGTGTCTGCTTCTTGGAGCTGGGGAAACTGGCAGCTGCTCGTTTAGAGCCCCTATCCCCTCTCTGTGCCCCCTCCCCTCGCATCTGTCTTCTGGCTAGAGTTGTGTGAAGCGGAAGACAATTTGGGGCTTATTAGTGTCCCAGGGAGACATGTAACTTGTGTTGCTGGGACCCAAACAGCAAGAGTCTTAGAGGCAAACTCCAGCCGAGAAAAGACTGAGGAATTGTCTCACCTAATTACGGGGAATGGCCCTCTTTGTGTTTGTGATTCGGTACGGTTGTCCGATCGCTTTTGATCGCTTTTCTCTGTTTGCTGGCTCAGGCTATGCTGGAATTGTGCTAATTAGAAGAGAAATGGACAGAGTGATCCTGTCAGCCCTGGTTACTGGTGGGGACAAAGCGGAATATTATTCTGAGGCAGTGTTTTGTGAGGGCCCTTCTTCCAGCTCTCATTAGGAGGAAGGGGCCACAGGAGGGGAAGGTTCCGAATGCCTGGCCTGGCTAATGGAGCATTGGGGTGTTCATGTGCTAATTAACAGGCTCTGCCAGCGCTCGGAAGCCTCCCCCATGCACCTGGTGCCACCTGAAGCCCCCAACCAGCCCTGCTCAGGAAGAAAGTTTTGGGCAAAGGGTGGGAAAGCTGGTGGCCTTTCAGAGTCAGGTTCATATCCTTAAAGTGCCCCGAAGCCTAAATAGATAGGAAAAGTCAGTTACTGGCCAGTCAGAGCTTCACGCACCAGGAGAAACCACTGATTGCCCACTCTTTGGGGGTGGAGGGTACAAGGTCCTCGTATGAAATGAAGCCCATGCAAGGCCAGGTAGTCCGGTAGCTCTCAGAGAAGGAAAAAAACAGACACTGTAGAACATAACCAAATGCTTGGAGATGGAGTTTGTGCAGGAGTTGAGAGCTGGTAAGAAACCCTGTCACCTGACCCCCCGGGACCATCCGCCTTGGCCCTGCCCGTGTCCTCCCTTCCTGTTCCACATTACCTTCCCGTATTGCCTGAATCCTGCTGGCAGCAGAAGAGACTGGAGCCTCCCTCTGGAAATGCAATTTCTTGGCCTTATCATAAAGCCTCAATGGAAGTCCAAATACCCTGCAGAAGCCCCAGGGGCAACGGAAAGACTTTCACCAGCTCCATTTGTACTGCTCAGAAGGCAGAGGGCCAAAAACAAGGAGCAATTAGCAGCTGTCCATTAAAAAACACACACACACACACAATGAAAATAGGTTACAAAGAGATAAAGAAAAATTAATTACAGCATTTTGGTATCAATGCAGTTGATATCCTTGAACTTCTACTGCTCCAACAAAGGAAAGAAAGTCAAGCAAATCAGCTGAGGCCTGAAACCTCAGAGACTGAAGAGAGCAAGCAGCAATGAGACTCTTGGTGAGAAAAGAGTAGAGTAAGAATTTGAAAATGTGTCTCCAGGCACCAATGCTATGCTTCTGCTCACAGCCAACAGATGCGAGGCATGGATGGTGTTTGGAACAGTGAAAGGAAAGGGAAAACAAATCTGTAGGCAAATAATCATTTATGAGAAAAATAGTCTCTGAAGATTTAAAGCAACATATTTGTCACGCTGTATCTTTTCAGTCAGTCAATCAGCCGTGCTTTTCTTTTTTAAAAAAAATAATTTCATGTATTTTAGTTGTGCTAGGTTCCACTGCTGCGTGGGCTTTTCTCTAGTTGCGGCAAGTAGGGGCTACTTCTGAGTTGCGGTTCTAGGGCTTCTCATTGCGGTGACTTCAGTGGTTGCGGCTCCCAGGCTCTAGAACACAGGCTCAACAGCTGCAGTGCACGGTGTTAGCTGCTCCAATGCATATGGTATCTTCACAGACCAGGGATCCCACCCATGTCTCCTGTATTGGCAGGCGGATTCTTTACCACTGAGCCACCAGGGAAGACCCAGTCCTGCTTTTCTAGATCAGAGAAATTGACTGTCCACCCAGATGTATTATTGGGAATCAGTGATTAACCAATGATGCTAAGCAATTTGCTTTCCTTAAAAGGGAATGTTTTCTCTAAAAGGGCATGCTCTGGTCTGGAGCAGTAAACCATCAATGAGTGACAGCAGTAGTATTGGTTAAATCGGTACTTCTGTTTTTGAACAGAGTTGTAAAGGAATGTATAATAAGGGTTTATAGCAGGTGGCAGAGAAATATTTGCTTTTGATATGTCATGTTTAACTGGAAGCATGCAAACAAACAGGTCATGAACCTCCAGTTCAGAGAAGCCACGGCAGAACTTAGATGTGTGGGAGACAGCCACAATCTCGGGGAGCAGATAAATTAGTGGGGACTAAGATATGTACTCAGATCACTGAAATATAAGGTAGACTGTCGTAATAAGAGTCATAAGGGTGGTATAAATAAATGCTGTGAGAACGCAGGGGGAAGGATTATGCCCAGTTGGATCATGGGGTTTTACAGGAAGAACAGGTTGATGGGCAGGAAAAGGATCCAAGGCTTCTAGAAACTCAATGGCATCCACAAAGGCACGTAAGTGAGGAACTGGGGACTGTTCAGATTAACTGGGATAGAGACTTCATATATTGGAGAGAAAGGAAACCAAACTGGAGGGTTATTTAGGGTTACATGTAGAGAGTTTTAAATGCCAGGAGGACGGGTCTAGACTTTATTAGCAGACGAGGGGAGGTATGAAACAATGAGTTGGGTGGCTGGTAGCTGGAGACCATGTGGTAGATGATCACAAAGCCCCACATCGCCCAGCGTGATATTAAAGGGAAGACAGTCGGTCATCTGCTGTTATAGCTGTGCTTTCTGATGAGGTCTGTGCTTTAAATATGCAAGTTGACCTTTCGAGGAAAAACTCACTTTCCTAATAAAACGTAAATATTTATTATGACGACACAGAAACCACCATATACAAAGTACAATCCTCTAACATCCTAAAATACATACATGCACACATTGTACATAAATTTATATTATCAATATAAAAATACATCAATAACATTTCTAAGGACAGCAAATACAAAACCAATAAATATTGCAATTCTAAAACATCTACGTATATTAAGTGCTGGTGGATAAGATGACAGTAAAAGGAAGAGGCCAAAGCAGACCCCAAAACCAGGTTACAGACCGGAGTTGGTTTGAGGGAGGTACCCCCATGTTCTCCATCTATTTCTCAATATCCTCAAGCACTTAGAAGTGCCTGACACCATCAATTCTCAAAAAACAGAGCAAAGTTAGAATCTGACATTGTGGCATTATTTTTTTGCACAGCCCTCCTTCCTTCTCTGTCCCCATCTTTTACATTCTTTAACCGTATTTAAGATAAAGGAATGTCAATGATAAGCTTTACTTAAAATCAAAACCTCTCTAGCCTAACCTTATATATCGCATCCAAACAGAATGTTTGCCTTCTCATACTCTCTTTTAATGTCTTGTGTTAAATTCCACCCACCCTGATCAATAAGTAAAATTGCATGGATGGTCAAAGGAAGCAAATGAAAGAAAAACCCAGCCTTACTTCTAGCACGGGAAACAAGGCAGAAGTGTCAGGAAACAGCTAACGGACCAGCTGTTCAACTGAGCAGTGCTGTACCCTAGCCAGACACTCCGCATCAGACCTTGACCACAACATCCCTAGTGTCTAAACACTAACACACTACTGCCACATGGACCTTCTTTTCATAAGGTTTAGGAAACCCCATGAACTTCTCAAAATAACAGAAGCTGGGGGCTAACTTACAAGACAAAATAAGGAGAATACTTACAATCAATTTTAAACATGGGCTAGATTTTCAGGTCGTAACATAGATAATGGACAAAGAGCTCCATAAGAATTGTAGAGTCAAGAAATTCTTTCTCTTCTGTGTGTGTGTGTGTGTGTGTGTATTTCTGTTATATGAGTGAACTATCTAATCTGTGCTATGAGATGGGATAGTGGGGCAAGCAAAATATTGCCACCATTCCATAGCACATTCCCTTAAGGTCAATTACAATTTCTAGTTTTTAATCAAATGGGAACTTCTGCACTCAATCCCCTTCTATCTTTCAGGCCATACCTACTTTCTCACTTGAATCTGTAACAGATTAAGCAGAACTCAAAAGTCCTTTCCATCATCTTTAAGCTAGTCTTGATATCTAGAACCCAATGCAACCCTGCATGCGCCTTTCACTGTACAAGCTAATCCCAGGAGGGAGTTGGTACACAGGGATCCCACTCTCTGGAGTCAGACACATGGGGGGCCGTTGGAGGTAGGGAACAGAAGGCATTGGGGGATGCGACTATCATGAGAGGTGTAGAATTTCAAAAGCATTTCTCTAGCTGGGGATTCCTGGAACCTAGTATACATTGGTGGGTTTGCAGGTCAAACTGTACCCTGACCTGAATCTAACTGGTCCAGAATCTAATTGGCCTCTGGTCTCCTAGCATCATAAATACTTCCTAAGAGATGAAGTACGATTCAAAGGAACTCGTCCAATCAACATGTCTCAACTGACTTTGCCATCACTGAATCAAATCAACTGTAAGATCCTGGAGCTCCTGAATCACTTCTGGAAACGAGAAAGCAGGACTTTGACCTTTAAGAATGATATGCTCTCTGGTGTCACCAGCATCCGAGGTTGAGACGGTCAAAGTCTGGAAGCTGATGGAATCACTGCACCGATCCTTGGGTAGAGCAGATTCTTCTCTTGCTGCCGAACGTCCTCAGAGGTGCAGAGTGCCAGAAGCAGGGGAGAGGGTGAATTCTGGAGTGCACCCTCTGGCCTCTGGTCAGGAAGCAGTGAGGTGTGCATCTTCAGAGCTGCACTGGGAAGGAAGCATGGTTCCGGGCCCCAGGACATCCTGTCCACAAGCAGCTGCTACTTCTTGGGCTTCTCTAGAATGTTGAGGAACTTCCCCCTTGTCATCTCTCTGGCTGGAATCACAAAGTACATGAAAGATCAATGAACACCTAAACTCTGAAAAAGGGTTCACAGGAAGGCTTAATTTGAGAATGCACATTGACATAAATTGTATACAAAGTTGCTATCCTAACAGATTCCATCCCTACTAAGCTCCAAAAAGAAGGAAACACAAAGCACTCTTGACAACTATAGTAATTACCAACACTGTCCTGAAGTTGGTAATTACTATAAGGTGCAGGCCAACTGGGGAAATCTTTATCATTTACCATTTTAAAAAAATCACCAGGGAGCTCCCCCCAAATCCCTCTCTCCCTCAAGAATGTAACCTAAGACTCATGTTCACTGTCTCAGGAGGTTTGCTTCTGGAAGCTAAAATCCAACCAAGATCACAGTCTTTTCTAGATTGTTGGTCTCTGGACATTTATAATCTCAAATCAAAATTAGAGATCATTTACCCCATCTCTCAGGAGTGGTAGTCCCTGGACACTGTAATCTAACAGGGTTTATATTCCCTCAGTGCAGTTCATCTGTGGATGGAGTAATAAAGTAGGGTTTATAGAGCTTTGGTCTTCTCTCTCTTGGCATTGTCAGTCCTTAGATATTTAATATAGCCAGGCAAGGTTTATGTGTCTTTCTCTGACTTGCAGCACCATCAATCTTTGAATGCTGTAGTTACAAGAGGGTTTATACAGCTACTTTCCTACATATGAGGCTCTGAAAATCAAAGTAAAACATTTCTCAATTACAAGACCCACTTTAGAAGCCCCCAGTTTTAGCTCGGTCAAGCAAATTCTCAAAAATCATATGTGGCATAACCCCCTTCATCCTTATCCCTATGTCTCTTAAATGGATCCTCTTTTTATGTCTCTTGGATGGATGTAACAGTGCTGAAAGTTTTCTATAGCTGGAGTCCAGAAGTTTGGAACCACACGGTGGACACACAGCAGGCTGCGGTGCCCTCTGGCTTCCCAGGGACATGTCTCCATCTTGGCCAAAGGAGATGACTAGGGAGGCACCTGCTGGGATGAGAAGGACCTTCACCCTAGGCTCTGTGTTTTCCTTCCCAGCAGAGCAAATGGTGCCAGATGACGGGTGCCCACTTCCCACCCCTACCACCCATATTGAATTGTTCTTGGTTTAGTTCTACAAGAAAGAAAGAAAACAGTACAAACTTTGTAACTACTGGAAAGTTTTAGGTAACTGTAGTCTACTCATTCCCTATCTTTCACAAGTTCAAAGCTCCAACAAAGGAAAAGGAAATCCCATTAACCAGGAATGGAAGCCCCAGTCCTGGGTTTTATCTCATATACCCACAACCCTACCCTGGCCAAAATCAAACTGACCGTTCCTTCAGTGGGCTTATGCCAAACTCCATACATACAAAGTTCCTACAAGACTTGCGATTACTTGTTGATGTGATTGTCTTCTTTCATGGAAATGTAAGAACTGAGGGCAGAGGTGGTATTTTACTATTGTTTATATGGCCAGCACCTAGCACAGCACTGAACTCAGTATCTGCTGATAAATGCTGGCTAGATGAATGATGATACACAAAAGAACTGGAACCAAGTGGGCACACAGTAGTCAGTTTCCTTCCCTTCCACAGACAAACAGTAAGACTTGTTGGTGACCCTCACTGCTCCACTCTCTACACTGTGGGAGTCTTTTAAAATTTACCTTGTTTGGCAGGAAAGTCATTTCCCTTGATGAAAGTAATACCAGATTTATGGAGAGATCCAGGCACAGGACTAACTACTCTAGGAGAAATCCAAACAAGTGTTTTCTTGACCAGGGGAGGCAGCATGGACTTCTTTCAGAGAATATAGGCTCTGAATTAAGTTCCAACTCTAGTATTTGTCAGCTGGGTGACACCTTGAGTTGGGTAGGATCTCTGAGCCTCAGTTTCCTCATCCGTAAAATGAGTAGCAGATTAATGCCACCTGCTCTGCCCTCTTGGGTATTCAGCCATGATCATGCTTAGTGCAGTGGTAACATTATTAAAACATCACCTTTCAGAGGAAGTTGGTAGTCTGCTGCTTCCCTTGTACGCAGTATTTCCTGAGTGAATAAGTGAGTGGATTGTGATAAGGCAGACTAGCAATCTCAAACATCCCAATTCTTGGAATCTTCCCCTCAGCCTGATCCTATAGGAAATGACTACTTATACTTCTGTTCAGAGTGGGTCTCATCATTTACTCCTCCTTGGATAGGTTTTCTGTCTATTCTCCAGTGCTTACTAATGACTTTAAACACAGTATCCAATGAGCCTGCAGCATGGCTAGAAGCAGGTGCTTTAGAAATCAGACTTGGGTAATAAAAAAACTCCGTGGGTAGAACTGAGCCTTGTTCCAAAAATCCTGGGCTAAGAGCACGGTACTGATTTTACTAATTATTTCTGCCTCTTGCACTTCATATAACCCAATTCTTTACTGTTTTTTCCCCAAATGGGAAAATGACCAATATTTTAAGACCTAAAATTTTACAAAATCCAATCTATTCGAGGGATCAAAAGGATTTAAAAAGAGAAATAAACGGATATTCCAAAGTCTCTCAGTGGCAAGCTCTCCTTGAATCTAACCAATCCTTTTTAACAACCCCCTTTCTACTCAATCATTCCTCCCCCTTCAACCTAATCTAAGTACACAGAGCTGCAGCAAAACCACCGTAAAAGTAGAAGTAATTCAAAAGACATCATCTTCTACATGGGAGGGGAGAAAGTTTTCCTACTCGCTGGTCCTATATAGGAGATATACGAATTCCTGACATAGCTGCTCCCTAAAAGAGGGCTGTACCCTATAAATCACATCCTAAGCACCAACCCCTTTCTGTGCACAGAGAAATTGCTGCGGGTCAGCGGCTGCTCCAGAGCACGTGCCCTCCTGTTCACTTGTCATCAGCGATGTTAACATCTCTGATTAATTCATATACCCCTGGTTTTATTCCTCATCTCTCTATCCTTGGCTCTCCTGTTCTACTGCATCATGAAGATTCTTACCGACCTGCTACAGTAATCACCGCCCGCTAACTGCACCCCCCAAACCTAGTGAAATTGTTTAGTGATGCCAACCGCGCTTTTAATTTGCAAGACATCAGACACAGAGGTAATTTATACCAACATCTGTTCATTTTTGACTTCTGAAACAAACTCGCACATGCTGCTACAAAATCCCATTAGGAGTAGAGACAGCCTTCTGCTACTATTCCGTATTCCTCTTCTACACACACACACACCCCCACACACCTTCCAGTACGGTTTTATATGTAAATATATTTTACTAAAAATCTCCCACCAAGGATCTCAAATCTCGTTGGGGAAAAACTTTAGAGAAGACGACAGCTTGCTGACAGAGGAGACGAAGGTATTTCTACATCCTCCTGCCTAGTTCCATCCCTTCTTCTCAGTATAATCCTTGCATTAATAGTCAGGGTAAGATTCTATGCTCCTCAGCTTGGCAATTATGATTTCTGCCTTCTCTCCTGGTTCTTTTTTCCCCACAATGTGTCAGAAGACCGTCCTGGGGACAATAAAATTGCTAGAGAGTTTTATCTGGAGTCAACACCATTTCTTAACTATCTTCTAGTTCCGGATTAATTCTCTAGGATTCTAAGACTCAACAGAAGGGGAACACTGCTACCACAGTGTAATCACTAAGCCAAGGGGGATCCATTGGTGCTCAGCCACCACAGTGTATGCCATGCAGAAGAGAAGCACGACCTCCACATCAAGCTGTGATTTACGGGCCCTGCTAGGCTGGGCACAGACCAAAAACCGAGAAAGCCGCAATCAAGACTCTCACCAAAGGGTGAACATGAGAACTGCTACGGAGTGAGCGACAGGGGGACAACGTGTACACATTTAAAGACAACAAACGGATAAACTAAAATCAACTTTCAGGTTGATGCTGGTTCTATTACCCCTTCACAGGTTCCCTAGGGCTGTCAGGTTCATGGCAGTTGTAAATACCTGGGTACACGTTAGAGAGGTCAGGGCTGAAGGGAGGACTCCATCCTGCTTGCGGTGAAGGTGGTGTGTGCTTGAATGTAATCTCTTCTTTAGACTCTCCAATTCCTCCAGCCTACACTCAGCCTTGCCTCTGGCTCCCTTTCCACAATGACTATCCCCAAACTGTCTTCTCTGCAGTAAATTTTCTGGTGGCTGGTTGAAAAAGATTTCAGTGGTACAGATTGATTTCTCACTGGTGAGGGGATGAGGGATTACCAGAGGCACCCTGGTTAACGAGATTGGGTGCACAAGCTCTCATGAGACCAGCCCTCTCTGCCAGGGCTCTGCACCTTTCGCCCATGACATATGGGTTTCATTACGGAAAGATTTTCCAGATTATAACTTTGAGGCAATTGCCTGATAAAATTCTGCTTGGCTTTAAGACAGGAGACAATCGAAAGATTAAGTAACTTTTAATGAAATGGAAGAAACTCATAGCATTTGGTTTTCAGTTCTAATGCAAACTATTTTAAATATTTCTGTGTCTCAATATAATTAAAAATATTAGTCAGGTGGAGGAGAGTTACTTTTCAGTGGTTCTCTCACATCCTGAAGAGCAACAACAGACTGTTCAGGAGACTCTAATATGAGTGGCCAGGAAACAAAGGAGACAGCATAATGTTGTGAAAAGAGCAGGGCTTTTATTTTTTTTAAATTTTTTGGCCGCACCATGCAGCTTTCGGGACTAGTTCCCCAACCAGGGACTGAACCCAGGCTCCCAGCAGTGTAAGCGTGGAGTCCTAACCATTGGACTGCCAAGGAATTCCCAAGAGCAGGGTTTTTAGCATTAGCCAGGCTCAGATTCAAAATCCCAGCTCCCATACTGAGCCTGAACCACTGCAGGCAAGTTGCCAGAGTCATCTCTCTGTGTTTCAAACCTCTCATCTGTTCAAGGTGGGGTTAATACAAGGGTCACACAGGCATTTGGTAAATGCTAGCTACTATATGACTCTTTCTTTCACGTCAAACAGGAAGTTTATTTAAGCCACAAGATGCTTAATGGGAAAATTATCAAGGATTCATTTCTCTTAGAGCAATTTATCCCTGCTTTAAGACAGACTGCCCTACACATAACAGCTAATGTACAAAAAAGTTAAAAAATGCCTTAGGTTTTACAGTGATAAAGTGAAAAATATTAAAAAAATTCTCCAATTGAACAGGAGAATTGTATGCAAGGATTTTTGTTTGTTTTCTGTTAAACAGTGAGAGCGAAATAACTTACTGGAATATGGAAGACAAGGGCTGAATGAGCACGCCACTGATGGAGGAAAGGAGGAAGACTGTCACAGAACCAGAATTCTGCCCCAGTTGTTGTCCATCAGAACATAACATTATATTTAGTTGTTTTCTTTTTTAAAAGGGGGTGGGTAATATGCTCATCTACATCACCAGTTACTTGAAGTACAGTGAAGAGTGAGGAAGGCATACAGGAAAAAATAGAAAAAGCCATACTGTAGTAGTCAGGTTGTGGGAGAGACAAACTGAGCATGTCCTCTTGGTCTGAGGGAACTGACTTCTGGAGTAAAGAGCAAGTTCCTTCAAAGCAGACACCTCCTGTCTGCTGCTGGAACACCGACTGCATCTTGGCTAGTACAGCATGGATTTTTCTGTTCTTTCGTGTACTCCTTTCTCACTTCTTTATGCACTTCAAGTAACTGGTGATGTACATGAGCATATTCCTTTAAAACAAAAAAACCCTAAATGACCAATGTTATGTTTTGATTGACAACAAATGCGGCCAAATTCCGGTTCTGTGACAGTGCCCCTCCTCATCAGCGGCGTGCTCATTCAGCTCTTGTCTTTCATATCCCAGTAAGTTATTTTGCTCTTACAGTGCATCTGCTTCATGAATTGGCTGCCCATTAAATCGGAATCTAATCTACCTGATTGACAAACCCTATCTTTCACAGTAAACCTTCATTAGTTAACTAAGTGGTATATGCTTTATCTGTGTGCCACAGAACTGTCCTGCCCTGCCACCTTCAAATTAACATGATGACTGTTCTTGGTTTTCATTAATATGATGACTCCTTCCTTGGGCATCCATCGGCCACAAGAAACAATGGCATCTCCTTAGCTGCCATGTCACAAAAGAGGTACCAGGTCAGCCCCAACTGAGCATACAAGCAGCACCAGGAGTGGCAAAAAGGGGATAAACTATTTATTTTTTAAAAGATCTCAAACATGAAGGGAAACACGACTGTCTTGCATTTGTGTAACAGGTTTATTCTGGAGGCTCAAACCTGGGTACTAGTTGGGGCAGCAACCTTCCTTAACTGTATGAGCAGCTCCTTCTAGCAAAAAAGGAGCACATAAAACCCTAGTTAGTTTGGTTTAAATCCATGTGTTAAATGGTTATCTATTTAACTAGATTTATAGAAGACACTTTGTGGAAATGATGTACCATTTGTTTTGATTACAGTTTTGACTTTTCTTTAACAAATATTTTTTGGTTGAAAGTGTTCTAACAATGAAGAGGGACCTGGTAGTCATCAGTGTGCACTGTGCAGGAGAGAAGCATGAAGGCAGTGGATGAACAGCTTAGTCACGTAGAGACCCAACCTACAAGGTTCTAGGTATGAGGGAAAAGTCACATAAATGAGAAGAGGCCTTGGAGACAGCTAGCTAGCAGTTCACAGGTATCTTGGTACATCAGAGGAGAACAAAGGAAACCACTGGGATTCATAGAGCCGATGTCTCTCTCATAGGAACGGGGAGGGAAGGGTTTCCCGTCACTCTGGCATAGAGCCGGCATACAGCAGAGCAGTGCCCGAGCAGGCTGCGAGGTGAGATACCTCACCATGCTCCAGTCAGACCTCCGCACAAAACCTACCACTAAGTGATCAATAATTCAAGTCAAGGACTAAGTACTTTATAATGCCTCTGATGTGAGAGCAGCAGGGGCTGGGGCCACTGTCAAGAACAGAAGGTGCTATGAACTGGGCATGAAGTCCCTGGGTGAGAAGGGCTCCTGGGACCTCATTAGAACACTGGTGGCCCTCAGAAAGTGGTATAATTGTAATAAGGGCCACAGACCACCCTCAATCAACTCATGGGAGAGTCAACCCACGTAAGAGTACGTGGTAGAAATCTTTCTTTTCTCTATATAAAAGCAGTGTTTGAAAGCAGACAGAGGCCTTTGCTTAAAATTCCCTGGGCATAAGCATTTCAAAAGGACAATGAAATACATATCTAAGGAAAGAATAGCCTGGGTGCTACCTCTGTGACCAAACTTATCATTGACTATGAAAATCTTCATCCTAAGAATTCTCAAAAAATCCTTTTGGGGGCACATTTTCCAGATTCTGTTTCTATAGAGTGTTCTGTCTCTCCAACAGGACTTTTTCTTCCGAAAAGGGTGGCTTGGCTAAGAAGAGTCTTCTCTCCACTGAATTCAGAAAAAGATAATTTTATGTCAAACATTTTTTTTTTCAACTCATTGTAAGGGTCATTTCCAGAGACTGTTTTATCTAAGAAGTAATATAAAAAAGAAAAGCCAGGACTCAACATACAGGTAAACGCATTTGGATAGTTCCAATATGGAAAATAATTTTAATGGCTTTTCACAATGGAGGAAAAAAAAGACAGAAATATCCAGCCAACAGATATATTCTCAGAATATAAAACATCAAGCAGGAACATAAAATACGGGAAGTGTCAGCCATGATGCCTGAAGATTGAAAGCAGAAGAATCTTAATTGTCAGGTATTTGAAAAATGTATTCAAGCAAAAGCCTGTGTTTCTCCATCAACTCTCCCTGTCCTGCCCTCTTTCAAAAGCAAAACAAGACAAGATTTCAAATATTCAATCCTTTTTATCATTCTTCTCCCTACTAAAAAACAAACCAAAACAACAAGCGACCCCAAAGATCTATGTTCAAGAAATGAGACCTAACAACTTCTTGTCTGTGGTATGTTTCCTCTCCAGAGGGCCCAGAGGCCTATTTCACTTGGTTCCCTTTTCAAGGGCGAACTCAACTGAGCGAAAGGCAATGAGATCAAAGCAATGGATCAATATTCTTGGGGCAAACTTTTATTAAATGCTCATAAATGTTCACAGAACATTCACACTTCAGGGCCTGTACTTAATATAGATTGTGGTGAAACACTATGACCAAAGGCTAGTAGATTCACACAGCCTTAATTTCCTCATTCATAAAGTAAGTACAGCAATAATGATCTATCACGCAAGGTTAAGAAAGAGTGACTAGTCAAAGTGACTTCATCAGGACACAAAATATTTTGCCCCAAGTTAGAGTAATTTATTCACAGGCAATATCCCACTCCCAGGAAATTCAGACCAGGATCCCAGCATAGATAAATTTCAAAGGACTTGTTCATTAAGACAACTTTCCTACTCATCCCCACCTCAGGGTGCTGGCAGTAGCAAACATCTACAGAGGATGCAGGCCCCAGTCTTACTGACCCCCAGGCCAGGGAAAGAGTTACATCTTCACACTGCGAGGCCAATAAAAACCTCTCTTGATTATAATTTAGATAAGAACCACCGGATTGAATAATAATGTCTGAAACTCCCCTAGCTGTTTCACCTTGAGACGTCCATCACTGGGTTAAACATGATGCTAATTGCATTTGGATTGATTAATTTCTCTCACTCCTGTCTATTCGAATAACGCTTAACAAAATAATCATAGCACCCAGAGCCAAATCTTTTCCGTCAAAGGAATGAAGCCATCAGAACAGGCAGAGATGAAAGAAATGAAGATGACCCGTAATTACTGCTACGGTGATATCATTACCATATTATACAAAATGAGTGTGGGGGGAGGGGGAGGAGGGAGGAGGGGCTGAGATTATTTATATTTTTTAATGGAACGCTACAATCTGAGAATACAGATGTGACATCAAGTGGGACACACAGAAATATAGAACTTTACAAAAATACAAATCTTGCTCATGAAATTGCAAAATCCAACAAACACTGAGGTCCAAGATACATCAAGTGTCTTGGGCTGTGAGCAGGTATTATTCACGCCACTATTTTTTCACTGCAATAACACTTTGTGTATGACTTACATGGAGATTTAAGATGCTCTCTTCACACCACAAGCACTTCTATAGTTACTGGAGAATTCTTCTTTAAGCCAGGGGATAATGTAATTTTATTTTAATTTTGTTAGAGGTGGCCTTGTTTGTAAAATTAGAATCTTGAGTTTTAACTGCAGATAGTTTTGGTTTAAGACAGCAAAGAAAATGTCTATGTATCTTCACGCATGGTTCATAGGACGGTAGTATGGACTTAACTCACCAGCAAGGAAAAATATATTTCCGTACTTTCTTGTTGTTTGATAGGACTTTTTAATATATTATATATGATATAGAAAAACTTACGATAGCAAAGGATTTGAACTTTAGGTCTGAATCTATCACTTATTAGATAGTGATCTCAGGTAAATTATGTAGCCTCTCTATGCCTCAGTTACTTCATCTGTAAAATGGGGGTTTACTACCTACCTGAGTCAGTTGTTGTAAGACTTAAGATGGTACATTTAGGTGCTCAGTAAGTGCTGGCACAAGAAAAAAATTTCCCCCTAAAATTTAATGGCTATTTACAAAACCTTGCATGTTTTGGTTATTTCATTTAGTGAAGTTATTTCAAATATACACTATAAAATACCCTGAATATAGATTTTAACAAATATTTGTTAAATAAATAAATAGGATACTTAGAAGGGGCATCATTTTAATAGGCTAGAAATATCTGGGGGATATTTTTGCTACAGTATTTTAAACAGAGAACCATAATTAAATTGAAAACAATAAAAACAGATATTGAAATTGTTTTACTTAACTTAGATAAGAAGACATGTTTTTCTATTTTCTTACATAAAAAATATTCCCACAGAAAATAAGCACATGTATTTTGATTACATGTATTTGTAGTCATTCAGTAGTAAATGTAAACAGAAAAAAAAAAAAAAAAGATAAAACACTGTATTTCTGCCAGGTTAAAACAAGAGACTAAACCATTTACAATGTTAACTTTGTGTTCTCTGCTTTCCTTCTGGTAAAGAGAGACAATGTATACAGTAGGAAGGATTTCTCTTGTCTGGCTTTGGAATTAGATGGGTCTGGCCCTGACCCATCTTGTATATGCAGAGTACATCACGAGAAATGCTGGGCTGAAAGAAGCACACGCTGGAATCAAGATTGCCGGGAGAAATATCAATAACCTCAGATATGCAGATGACACCACCCTTATGGCAGAAAGTGAAGAGGAACTAAAAAGCCTCTTGATGAAGGTGAAAGTGGAGAGTGAAAAAGTGGGCTTAAAGCTCAACATTCAGAAAACGAAGATCATGGCATCTCGTTCCATCACTTCATGGGAAATAGATGGGGAAACAGTGGAAACAGTGGCAGACTTTTATTTTTCTGGGCTCCACAATCACTGCAGATGGTGACTGCAGCCATGAA
Organism: Bison bison bison; assembly: GCF_000754665.1. Classification (NCBI taxonomy): domain Eukaryota; kingdom Metazoa; phylum Chordata; class Mammalia; order Artiodactyla; family Bovidae; genus Bison; species Bison bison. Next base: position 1,438,342 of record NW_011494940.1, read on the forward strand.
ATTAAAAGATGCTTACTCCTTGGAAGGAAAGTTATGACCAACCTAGATAGCATATTCAAAAGCAGAGATATTACTTTGCCAACAAAGGTCCGTCTAGTCAAGGCTATGGTTTTTCCTGTGGTCATGTATGGATGTGAGAGTTGGACTGTGAAGAAGGCTGAGCGCCAAAGAATTGATGCTTTTGAACTGTGGTGTTGGAGAAGACTCTTGAGAGCCCCAAGGACTGCAGGGAGATCCAACCAGTCCATTCTGAAGGAGATCAGCCCTGGGATTTCTTCGGAAGGAATGATGCTGAAGCTGAAACTCCAGTACTTTGGCCACCTCATGCGAAGAGTTGACTCACTGGAAAAGACTCTGATGCTGGGAAGGATGGGGGCAGGAGGAGAAGGGGACGACAGAGGATGAGACGGCTGGATGGCATCACGGACTCGATGGACGTGAGTCTGAGTGAACTCCGGGAGTTGGTGATGGACAGGGAGGCCTGGCGTGCCGCGATTCATGGAGTCGCAAAGAGTCAGACATGACTGAGCAACTGAATTGAACTGAACTGATCTGGCGGCTCAGTAGTAAAGAATCCACCTGCCAATGCAGGAGACATGGGTTCAATCCTTGATCCAGGAAGATCCGACATGCTACGGAGCAACTAAGCCTGTGCACCACAACTATTGAGCCTGTGCTCTAGAGCCCAAGAGCTGCAACAACTGAAGGACCACACACCCTAGAGCCCGTGCTCTGCAACAAGAGAAGCCACCGCAATGAGAAGCCCGCACATTTCAAAAAAATCAAAATCAAAAATGTTATAAATCAAACAAGAATCTACAAAAGAAAGTATAACTGAATCGCTTCGCTATACACTTGAAACTAACACACTGTAAATCGACCATGCTATGCTATGCTAAGTCACTTCAGTCGTGTCTGACTCTGTGCGACCCCATAGACGGCAGCCCACCAGGCTCCCCTGTCCCTGGGATTCTCCAGGCAAGAACACTGGAGTGGGTTGCCATTTCCTCCTCCGATGCATGAAAGTAAAAAGTGAAAGTGAAGTCACCCAGTCGTGTCCGACTCCTAGAGACCCCATGGACTGCAGCCTACCAGGCTCCTCCGTCCATGGGATTTTCCAAGCAAGAGTACTGGAGTGGGGTGCCATTGCCTTCTCTGAAATTGACCATACTTCAGAAAAATTAAAATTTTTAAAAATCAATTAATACCCTTAAACATTTTTAATTTGAACTAGGCATATTGGTACGAATACAACTTCTTTTCTTGAAAAAAAAAAAAAAACAACAACAACACTCGTTTACAAACTCTGTCCATGGAAAAGGACCAGAAGCCTGACAGTTCAGTACTAACGAATACTCTTAATACTTAGATTTCTACTAAAAGGAACCAAGGTTACTTGGAGATATGGATGAGATTCTAAGTCTGAAGAAGTAAATGAACATAGAATATCTTGACATGCTGAAAGGAAAGAAGTTATCAAAGATTACTGGAGTCACGTCAAACAACACAGGAGTCAACAAAAAGGGGTGTCCACTAACTAAAGATGGGACAGTTCTGACTGTCAGAAAGATTAATAATTATAGTAGTTAGAAATAATATTAAATATAAATACCTATGATGTTTCTTAAAAGTCCTTAGTTATTTCAACTCATCTTATGTTCTGAAAATCAGTAAGTAAAAGGGGGGAAAAACCAATCTTTTTTTCTTGCCTTTCCTCTCTGGACTATATTTCAGGAAAACCAAATAGCTGCTACTGATAATTATCACTTTTATTATGAAAGAGATCAGATGTACACCACCTAAACCCAATGATCCTCATTGAAACTGGAACAAATGAAGGTCTTATGCTTTCTGATATGCAGCAATAGCAAGTACATGTATGAACCATTCTTTCCAAAAAGACTGATTCCAAAATCACTTTATTCTCTAACTCCACTAGACTGTATGAAATTTGGGGGGAAAACAGGAAAGCGTGAAATGCTACCACTAGGATAAAAATCATCCAAATTTAAAATGCAGGAGATCTTCCCATACAAACAACCTAGTTTCTTCAATAATTAAACAGCACTGGCGGGGTTGGGGGAGCTCTAGAAGAACAGAGCATGCCTATTTATAGAGAAGATTAAGAGGCTGAAGTCTGATGTCAACCAAATGCAAATGTGCAGACCTTCTCCAGATACCAACTCACACAAACCAACTGTGAAAAACAGTTTTAGCCAAATTGGACAAGGATTATGTTATTAAGGAATTATTATTTTATTTTGTTTAGTATAATAATTGTGTTTTTAAAAGGGCTTCTTGGTTAGAGATACATACTAAAGTACTTATGAATGCCATGGCACTAGGATTTGCTTTGAAATACTCCAGCCAACAACACAATCACAACAAAAGTGTGATATAAGAGGGCAGAGATAAAACAAGAATAGAAGAAAGCTGACTGAAGTTGGGGATGGGTATGTGGAATTCATTATAGCATTCTCACTACTTTAGTAACATTTGCAAAATCTTCATAATAAAAAGCAAACTTCACCAACTGCTCTTCTGGAAATATAGCTTTTTCTCATTATCATTGAATATCATAATACAATGAAGAGTAGGCCAGGGAACAGAGATGAGGACAATTAATTATATAGAGGGCTTGGAAATGGATAGACAGAAAAAGCTTGAGAAAGGGGGTGAGTTTTTATGTCATGAGTGTTTATTTCCATCGTTAAATTCCTTGGATGAGGAACAAATTACACATGACCAAACGATCAAAAGCAGATAACATTTTTTAAAGTCCACCAAATCTTACTCAGGTGAAGCCTAATGATACGAACCTGCTGCCTTCCAACCTTTCTTAATTATTTAAGGAACCACACTGACAACTCTAAGAGCACAATTTTCAATTTATTCATAAAATAGCTACAAGTGCAGCTCTCTTGCTCAACATTTTGCTCCTACAAAATTCTTTGGGAGGTGGAAAGAATAAGTCCTTGGTTACTCATTTATTGAATTTTGAATTGAAATTTTTTTGAATTGAAAAAGCTTTAGGGTCACTACAGCAGAAATTAACACAGTATTGCAAATCAACTACACTTCAATAAAATAAAAATAAAGCTTTAGGGTCAGTAGTAAGAGTAACTTTAAGGTCTAGACCAGTCCAATAGCTAACAAGTTACAGAAATGAATAGCTTAATCTAAACGTTCATCAGCGTGTTTGTTAGAGGCTAAGTCATACCTGAGTCTTTGGGACCCCATGGACTATACAGACCATCAGGCTCCTCTGTCCATGGAATTCTCTAGGCAAGAATACTGGAGTGGGTTGCCATTTCCTTCTCTAGGGGATCTTCCCAACCTAGGGACTGAACCCAGGTTCAGGCAGATTCTTTACTGTCTGAGCCACCAGGGAAGCCAATTCACTAGTCCAGCTAAATTTCACACCATCAACAGCTGTGAATATAAATTATCACCTCCCTAATCCTACTTTAATTGGATCACTCTTACTTCATAGATGATTTATCCAATTTAAAACAAACTACTTGTTCTGATAATTTGATTTTAATTGATTGCAATGTAGTTTCACATATGTATGGGTCATGTTCTCAACTTGACCAGACAATAAATTCATCAGTGGAAGAGACTTTTAAAGATATTTTCCCTAAATGACTTGGAAAAAATACCCAATATATAGTATTTGCTTCCCTGATAGCCCAGTTGGTAAAGAATCCACCTGCAATGCAGGAGACCTGGGTTTGATTCTTGGGTTGAGAAGATCCCTTGGAGAAGGGAAAGGCTACCCACTCCAGTATTCTGGCCTGGAGAATTCCATGGGGGCGCAAAGAATAGGACACGACCAAGTGAATTTCACTGATAATATTCATCCAGCAAGGCTTAATTTAAAAATCTTTTTCCTTTAAAATCATGTAGTAGTACAAATGTACAACAATTACTGTTTTCACTTGATTATGAATTAAAAAAAAAACTATTTATTTATTTGGCTGCATCAGGTCTTAAGTTGTGGCAAGCAGGATCTCTGATCTTCACTGCAGCATGAGGGATCTTTAGTTGCGGTGCACGGGCTTAGTATATCTACGGCATGCAGGATCTTAGTTCCCCGATTAGGGATCGAACCTGAGTCCCCTACATTGCAAAGTGGATTCTTAGCCACTGGACTACCAGGAAAATCCCTGAATTTCTTGCAAAAGAACATCACATCAAGGTGAGAACTTGAATGTATGATGTGTCTACCTAGGTAGTCATGTTAAAGGGACCTGGAACCTTTAACCAGAGTGCTTGCACCTGGACTAACATCTCTCTGAGCAACAGAATACAAAGAAACAATAATGGACTGAAAACAATTACAGTTAGGACAGTTATGAACAAGAGGATACAAAAAGGACCTGGGACCAACTGCCATTTCTGAGAGGCGGAGAGCAAAAGCAGGGTATTATGTAGGATCCCTGCACACAGCGTCACCATGGAGTGGGCTGATCACCTAAGCTATGCCTCCTGCCCAGTTCACAGACCTGCCCCTGCTGTTACCCCCTTTAAGGACCCAAGCAGCTTCTCTGGGGAGATAGCAAGAGTACCTGCTCCTTGTTTTCCCTCCCTCATGCTGCAGCACAGCCCTAATGAAGCCCTGACTAGAATTCTTATCTGGCCTTGTATCAATTTCTATTGATTAAAGGGGCCAAGGGCCCAGGTCCCTAACAATATGGTAATGGTTAGTTTACTTGTGAGTTGAAATTACAGCTAGTTAACCATCTGTGTTTTTCAAATATCCAGTTTTGATGTTTCTGAAAAATCTGATTTACATTTGTGAATTAGAACATAAAAATATCCTCAGCCGTAAAATTACATTATACTGTGTATAGTAGTCCACTTCATGGAAACTCCAGAGTTTAATCTATATATAATAACTATACAGTTTAGTAGTTAGAACTGGACATGGAACAACAGACTGGTTCCAGATAGGAAAAGGAGTACATCAAGGCTGTATATTGTCACCCTGTTTATTTAACTTATATGCAGAGTACATCATGAGAAATGCTGGACTGGAAGAAACACAAGCTGGAATCAAGATTGCCGGGAGAAATATCAATAACCTCAGATATGCAGATGACACCACCCTTATGGCAGAAAGTGAAGAGGAACTAAAAAGCCTCTTGATGAAGGTGAAAGTG
>NW_011494940.1:1443718-1456835 GCF_000754665.1 Bison bison bison
GGACGACAGAGGATGAGATGGCTGGATGGCATCACCGACTTGATGGACGTGAGTCTGACTGAACTCCGGGAGTTGGTGATGGACAGGGAGGTCTGGCGTGCTGCGATTCATGGGGTCACAAAGAGTCGGACACGACTGAGCGACTGATCTGATCTGATCTGATATAGTTTAATATATAGATTATATATAATAACTATATAGAGAGTTTATATATAGTTAACATAATAAGCATGTTGTTTAGTCACTCAGTTGTGTCTGACTCTTTTGTGACCCCATGGACTATAGTCCACCAGGCTCCTGTGTCCACGGCTTTTCCCAGGCAAGAATACTGGAGTGGGTTTGCCATTTCCTTCTCCGAGGAACCTTCCCAACCCAGGGATTGAACCCACGCCTCCTGCATTTGAAGGTGAATTCTTTACCACTGATCCACCAGGGAAGCCTTATAGTAAGCATATACTGAAAGAAAAAACACTCTTTCATTGACAGTACAGGTGATAATTTAAGATCTTAAAAACAACTTATGTGTGATCAACATGGCAAAATATAAGGGGAAATCTGGTTAGACAGTATATAAACATTTACTATAATGTTTAATAATTAAATTTAAAACACATTTTTCATTTATTTTATTTGCACTCAAGCCAATAAAGAAGCGAAAAAGAAAAGAAGCATTTTATAGATGCTAGACCACTGGCAACAAAAATCAAAGGTCAGAGTTCTAAACTTGTTTCCTCAACTAATCAACAAGTTCTTATGACATGCCCATTATTATTTTTTTTAAGATTATTTATTTGTTAACTTTTGGCTACACTGGGTCATCTTTGCTGTGTGCAGGCTTTCTCTGGTTGTAGAGTGCAGGGGCTACCCTTCCTTGCGGTGTGAGGGTTTCTCATGGCAGTGACTTCTCTAGTTTCAGCTCATGAGCTCTAGGGTGTGTGGGCTTCAGTAGTTGTGGCAGATCTTTTCTAGTAAGTCGGGTCTTCTCCTTATGTGGCCAAAGGATTGGAGCTTCAGTTTCAGCACCCGTCCTTCCAATGAATATTCAGGACTGATTTCCTTTAGGATGGACTGGTTGGAAATCCTTGCAGTCCAAGGGACTCTCAAGAGTCTCCTCCAACACCACAGTTCAAAAGCATAAATTCTTCAGCGCTCGGCTTTCTTTATGGTCCAACTCTCACATCCATTAACGATTACTGGAAAAACCATAGCTTTGATTAGTCGGACCTTTGTCGGCAAAGTAATGTCTCTGCTTTTTAATATTCTGTCTAGGTTTGTCATAGCTTTTCTTCTAAGGAGCAAGCACCTTTTAATTTCATGGGTGTAGTCACCATCTGCAGTGATTTTGGAGCCCAGGCAAATAAAGTCTGTCACTGTTTCCATTGTTTCCCCATCTATTTTTGCCATGAAGTGATGGGACCGGATGCCATTGATCTTAGTTTTCTAAATGTGATTCTGATGCAAGCTCAAAGTTTGAGGACCACTAACCTATCTTACCTGGGCTTCCCAGGTGGCTCAGTGATAAAGAATCTGCCTGTCTAATGCAGGAGATACCAGAGATGCAGGTTCTATCCCTGGGTCTGGAAGATCCCCTGAAGAAATGGCAACCCACTCAAGTATTCTTTGCCGGAAAAACCCCATGGACAGAAGAGCCTGGTGAGCTGCAGCCCATGGGACTGCAAAGAATCAGACATGACCTATCTTAGCCAGACTCTGATTTTGTCTCTAGTTCTAATTACTAAAAGAATTATTAATAAAATTTTAATTGGTTAAAATTATGATCATAAAGCATACTTCTTACCATAAAACTAAATGCAGAAAACTGACACTATCTTCTCTATGAGCCACAAAGGGAGAAATTAAAATTCAGCCAAGGATAAGAATTTTTTATCAAAACTCCAGCTCAATCTCTAGTGCCATGCATTATACTTAGTGTTAAGGTTATAATATAATCCTTAAATTTGAGAATCTGGCAGAAGACAGACTGGAAAATAAATAATTATCAAATAATGTCATCTAAGCTATAAAAGGAGTAAACAATACATTTCAAAGACAGACATGGGGACAATCAAATCTGCAGAAGGTTTGAGCTGGATGGATAGGAAAAGCTTCAGAAAAGGAGTGATACTTGAACTGACCCTTTAGGAATACAGTATCTAGGAACGACGCGGCAAACTAAGGACAGCCTTTCTAAATGCTTTCCACTAGGCCACGGGGTAAAAATCAAGTGAATATTATGAAATAAATCTTAGAATAAATTCTAAGTACTTTCTTAATTCCCAGGACCGTTTGGGATTTCTTGTGGCTAGCAAAGTAGTAAAAGAAATGGCCCTGCTTTAAGAAATTAAACAAGTCACAAATCTGATCTACGCAAATCTGGCAGAAACAAACCAATTATAATTATTTACCATATTTGGTTAAGCAAAAGTCGTGACCATCAACAACCAAACCACAATTAAGTCAAATGATTTGTTCCCAAGTGGAGTTTTAAGACTGATGTTTTCACAAGATTTTTGAAAAAATGGAAACATTTACTATGCATTTATTTTAAGTTTTATTTGGTAAAGTTTTTTTTGGCTGTACTGTGGATCTTGTGGGACTTTAGTTCCCCTATTAAGATTCGAACCTGGGCCATCACTAATGAGAATGTGAAGTCCTAACCATTGGATCGCCAGGGAATTCCCTTAAAATTTATTAAAAAAATTTTTTTCAGCTTTGCTGAGGTATAATTGACAAATAAAATTGTAAGATATTTTAAGCACAGTACATTGTAAAAGAATTTCCCCCCACCAAATTAACTAACAGATGTTGTTATTTAGTTGCTACGTCATGTTGGACTCTTTCTGACTCCATGGACTGTAGACCACCAGGCTTCTCTATCCATGGGATTTTCCAGGCAAGAATACTGGAGTGGGTTATCATTTCCTCCTCCTCTCTTAAAGTTTTAAACATTTTTATTTCTTATTCAAAAGACATAATTTATGAAATCCAGGGTGGAGGATACTACCTTAATGAGTTAAAAATTCTGTGCTTCTAAGATCAACCTGAACTAATTCTACCTAAAAACCACATTTTAGATTAGTCTTTTCCTCTCTATTCATGTTGGTTCTAATAAGCTAGCATTCCTTTAACCAAACAAACCTAACACTTATTTTTTTGGACAGTAGAGAAGCATGCTAAAAAGTTTATTTTAAATGAAGACTATTTATTAAGCCCCTAGTAATCTAGTTCTGATTTGACTGAGGAGTATTATTTCTAATAAATCCAGAGTTGAGTCAAAGGCCAGAAGACAATGTGAATAAAACACTTAAATATTTCTAACATTAATCACATTGTTTGAATTACCTTCTTAATGATTGCCCAAGTTCAGCTTGAGTTACTGGGTACATTCACTTCATCTGTATAATCAATGATGTATCTATCTCTGAGGTTAAATGTCAATAAAGAAATGAATCTCTATGTGCCAGAAGCATTCTATTCTTTCAAAGTTTTACTCTATGCAAAAACAAAATAAGAATATATGACCAAGGTTAAAAATAACAACAAAACATGGGACTTCTTTGGTGCTCCAAGAGGTTAGGAGTTTGCTTTCCAATACAGGGGACACGAGTTTGATCCCTGGTTGGGGGACTAAGATCCCACATGCCATGGTGCAACTAAGTCCATGAGGCGCTACTTCTGAGCCCACACTCTCTAGAGCCCATGCTCCGTAACGAGAGAAACCTACATGCGGCAACTAGCGAAAAAGCTCATGCGCAGCAACAAAGACCTGGAGCAGGCAAAACAAAGAAACAAAAAAAAAACAGAGGGTATGACCTATTGCTGTCAGTTAGCCATTACAGTCAGCCAACTGCAAAAAGATTCACAATATGCTATTCTCCATCCTAGCTCAAGATATGAAATATCCAACTCTAGAGCTTCGCAATAGAATCCAATACTGAGAATGATGAAATCAAAAGACTTATGTTTTTGCTTACTCAGTTTCTGAGTGACTCAAGAATACAAAGGAGAGATCAATAAACAGTTAAGTTATCTTTAAGTTTAAGCAAAATGTATTTAGATATTACTGGACTATAAAGAAAGCTGAGTGCTGAAGAACCGAAGCTTTGAACTGTGCTGTTGGAGAAGACTCCTGAGAGTCCCTTGGACTGCAAAGAGATCAAACTAGTCAATCCTAAAGGAAATCAGTCCTGAATATTTATTGGAAGTACTGACGCTAAACCTGAAACTCCAGTACTTTGGCCACCTGACTCGAAGAACTGACTCATTGGAAAAGACCCTGATGCAAGGCAAAACTGAAGGCAGGAGAAGAAGGGGACGACAGAGGATAAGATTGTATCACCATCGTCAGCTGAGGATGACATCACTGACTCGACAGACATGAGTTTGAGCAAGCTCCGGGAGTTGGTGATGGACAGGGAAGCTTGGTGTGCTGCAGTCCATGTGGTCGCAAAGAGTCAGACATGACTGAGTGACTGAACTGAATTGATATACATATTGGGTGATATATATTGTATTTACACCTAGTTAAAATTATATCCACAGAGTCCAATGCAAAACTTACACAAACACATCCCACGTCAAAAGAAAGTTTAAAATGATGGCACAAAAACTTGCACACGAATATTCATAGCTGCATTTTCATAATAGCCAAAAAGTGGACATACCCAAATGTCCACCAACTGATGAGTAATGTGACATATCCATACAATGGAATATTATTTGGCAATAAAAAGGAGTGAAATCCAGAGGCAAAAAGGAGGTTAACAATCACTTAGGGCTGATTGGGGAGTGGAACTGGGGGAACGGGAGTGACAGCTAATGGTTATGTGGCTTCTTTTCAGGGTGATGGAAATATTCCAAAATTAGATTGTCACAGCAGTTGCATACTTCTGTGAATATACTATTAGGTTGGTACAAAAGTAACTGTGGTTTTGGACTATGAATTTTAAATCATTATAACTAGGCTCAAACACATCTTTATTAATCAAAATAGGAACCATTATAATCAACACATTCTTGCCAATGAGAAATAAATTTATTACTGTAGCATAAAAATCCGTGCTTTGAGATTCAATGAACTCTTGGAAAGAATTTTCTGCATTCTGCTGGTTGTGGAAGCATTTTCCCTGCAAAAAGTTTTGAGATGCTTGAAGAAGTACATTGTAGTCAGCTGCTGAGAGGTCAGGTGAATGTGCTGGATGAGACAAAACTTCATAGCCCAATTTGTTCAACTTTTGAAGTGTTGGTTGTATGATGTTGGGCCCTTTCTGTTGACCAAAGCTGGCTGCAGGCATTGCAGTTTTTGGTGCATCTTGTCGATTTGATGAGCATACTTCTCACATATAATGGTTTTGCCAGGATTCAGAAAGCTGTAGTGGATCAGATGGGCAGCAGGTCCACCACACAGTGACCATGACCTTTTTCTGGTGCAGGTTTGGCTTTCGGAAGTGCTTTGGAACTTCTTTTCTGTCTAACCACTGAGCTGGTTGTTGCCTGTTATGGTATAAAATCCACTTTTCGTCTCATGTTACAATCTGATTGAGAAACTGTTCATTGTTGCGTAGAATAAGAGAAGACAACACTCTTTTTTTTTTTTTTAAACTTTACAATATTGTATTAGTTTTGCCAAATATCGAAATGAATCCGCCACAGGTATACCCGCGTTCCCGATCCTGAACCCTCCTCCCTCCTCCCTCCCCTACCCTCCCTCTGGGTCGTCCCAGTGCACCAACCCCAAGCATCCAGTACCGTTCATCGAACCTGGACTGGTGACTCATTTCATACATGATATTATACATGTTTCAATGCTATTCTCCCAAATCTCCCCACCCTCTCCCTCTCCCACAGAGTCCATAAGACTGATCTATACATCGGTGTCTCTTTTGCTGTCTCGTACACAGGGTTATTGTTACCATCTTTCTAAATTCCATATATATGTGTTAGTATACTGTATTGGTGTTTTTCTTTCTGGCTTACTTCACTCTGTATAATAGGTTCCAGTTTTATCCATCTCATTAGAACTGATTCAAATGTATTCTTTTTAATGGCTGAGTAATACTCCATTGTGTATATGTACCACAGCTTTCTTATCCATTCATCTGCTTATGGGCATCTAGGTTGCTTCCATGTCCTGGCTATTATAAACAGTGCTGCGATGAACACTGGGGTACACGTGTCTCTTTCCCTTCTGGTTTCCTCAGTGTGTATGCCCAGCAGTGGGATTGCTGGATCATAAGGCAGTGAAGACAACACTCTTAAGCGATGATTTTAAAAAAATTTCTGGTCAGCTCACGAGGCATTCATCAATCAAGCTTTTTCACCTTTCAAGTTTGCTCCAAATGCCAAATGACTGTAGAATCAATGTTGATTCTTTGGCAACTTCTCCTGTAGGTTTAAGAGGATCAGCTTTGATGATCCTCTCGGATGTGGTCAACTTCTGATGGCCAGCCACTACACTCCTCATCTTCAAGGCTCTCGTCTCCTTCGCAGAATGTCTTGAACAACCATTGTACTGAACGTTCATTAGCAGTTCCTGGGCCAAATGCGCTGTTGATGTTGTGAGTTGTCTTTGTTGCTTTATCACCCAGTTTGAACTTGAATAAGAAAACTGCTTGATGTAGTAGAAAACCTTTTGTATACATATATATATATAAATAGTATATATAATACATATACTTTAGAAAACTTATGAATTTTGGCCCAACTAAAAAAATCTATAACATTTTGATTCCACTTAGTTGACTTAGTAGTATGAACAGAATGCTAGATTTCTAATTAAAAAAAATAGATACGCAACAAGCAGCAAAGGTTTACTGTACAGCACATGGAACTATAGTCAATACTTTATAAGAACCTGTAACGGAAAATAATCTGAAAAGTAATATATGTGTATGTGCGTAACTGAATCACCTAGGCATGCACCTGAAACACTAAGTCAACTATACTTCAATAAATACATATATTAAGAAAAAAGAAAGAAAACTGCTTGAACTTGCTATTTGTCTAACATCTTTTCCCTAGTCTAAAATAAACAGAAAATAAACAGCAAGTGATAAGTCATTAGCAAAAAAACACAAAGCGAGAAATACGTATTAAAATGATATATAACATAACCACATTTATTTAGGATGTATTTCAATATCAAAGGCCAAATTGCAACAAAGCAAAAATTATAATTACTTTTGTGCCAACTTTATAAAAACCCATTGTACACTTCAAATGGATGAGTTTTACAGTCTGTGTAAAATATCTCAATAATGCTGTTTTCATTAAAATCAGTGGTGTGTAACAGCTGTGCAAAATTTAAATTCAGGAGTATAAAAAACCTCTTGAATTCAAGTGAAACTCATGATAGAGAGACTCCACACAGTGAAGAAACAAGGTAACAGAACCTGGGTTTCTCTACTAAAGGGTCAGGCATTCAGTTTTTACCTCTACCCTGAGGCACAAAGAAAAATAGCCCTTTCCTCCTGACTTTGTTCTTGGTAAAGAACTGACTGAAAATCTAACCAATAATTGTTCCTGATTTTAAAAAATCAAATATACTTCAAGAAAATATATACTTCATTAAATTCAACTGTTTAATTTCAGATTAATATCAGAATTTGTATTTATGATGTACTTTTAAAAGCAAAGACACTGTATATATTTTGAATTAAAATAAGTATGGTACTTGGATTACTTAGACATTATGAATAACTATTTGAAAAATGTTCCTTTTGTTTAATGACTAAATATTCATCCCAGGGAGTCAGAATGCAATTAAATTTAATGTAAGTACATTAGATTAGTGCAAATGCATTAAATGCAGAAATATTTAACAAAGCTATATACTTAAACCTATCAAAATTCATGGACTGAAAGATTAAGATTTCTATGAAAACTTAAGTAATCCTCAGTACACGTAAATAACTGGCTAAATGTAACAAATGAATTAGCAATCCTAACACAGATGATGAACAATGTAGATAATTTCACTTACACAAAAGCATTTAATTGTAGACTTTTCATGTGCTCACTATTGTGCTAGTCTCTGTAGGTAAGAATACGGATTTTTTTAATGTATGCAATCTAGAAAAACGGTAATGATGAACCCATTTGCAGGGCAGGAATGGAGACGCAAATGTGGATAATGGACTTTCCACACAATGGACACTCTGGTGGAAAGAGGGTGGGACGAATTAGAGAGCAGCATCCAAATACACACATTACCATGTGTAACACAGCTAGCTAGTGGGAAGTTGCTGTATAACACAGGGAGCTCGGCCTGCTGCTCTGTGACAACCTAGACGGGTAGAATCAGAGGGTGGTGGTGGGACGAAGGCTCAAGAGGGAGAGGATATGTGTATACTTATGGTTGATTCACATTACTAGCAGAAACCAACACAACATTGTAATTATCTTCCAAATAAAAAGTTTAAAAATAAATTTAAAAAAGAAATCAATAAAAAAAGGCAAGTAACACATTCCCATTTCCTTAGCATAGGAAATTATATACATTATCTTACAATAACCTATATTGGAATATAACCTACAAAAATACTGCATCACTATGCTGTACACCTGAGGCTAACACAATACTATAAATCAACTATACTTCAATAAATAAATAATAGTAAGCAAACAAAAATGTTTAAATTTATTTTGTTTTTTTGGTCATGCCATGTGGCATGTGGGATCTTAGGTCCCTGACCAGGGGCTGAACCTGCGCTCCCTGTGTTGGAAACACAGTCCTAACCACTGGACCACCAGGGAAGTCAACTGGTTCATTCAGTATGTATTTATTGAATACAACTTCATACAGGATTAGTAACGCTCACTCTTATGCAGTCTCATCTTTTGAAGAGATTAAAAAATTCAGAAAATCAGTACACGAGTGATTTGTATAGTATAATTTCTCACAGAGACCGTAAAAGTCTCCATAATTGTCTCACTAGTTACTTCACTGCCCTTCAATCCTGTGTAGCCATTTGAGTAGGATCATTTTCTGATCTGAACACATCCTTACATTGTTAATATATCTGCAAAGCAAAGTTCTTACTTGTTCTAATTAGTGCCATCTTTCCTTGGTACTGACTTGACGCTACACTTCTCACCTCTTGCTCAAAATGAACTGTAACCTGCTCCACACATTACATAGAACCTGCTCAGCCCTAACTGGTTCCACCAGTTAAATTCCACCTAACTGGGCATCACTGTCATGTTAACATGTTTATTCTACATCGTTCAAAATTTAGAGCACCCAGTGAAGAGTCTGTGCTGAACCACAATGACTAACATTTCTTAATGGTGATTATATGTTGGGTTACTCTTCAAAGCACTTAACTCATTATTATTTAAAATCATCACAATATCCTATAAATGGGTGCCATTTACCATTCCCATTTTACAAACGAGGCACAGAGAGGTTAAATAATTGACCCAAGTTTATACAGCTAATAAGTGGTTGAGACAGGATTAGAACTCCCATATAAACTTTAGAATCATTTAGCTTTCAATTTCTTAACAAGACTTGGTAGGATTTTGATTGGAATTGCACTGAATATACATAGATAAATCTAGAGAGAATTAAAATGATAACAATATTTGGCTTCTGATCCATAAACATGGTGTACACCTCCATTTATTTAGTTCCTTAATTTCTCTCAGCAATGCTTTGTAGGTTTCAGTACACACATCTTACACACACACGGCTAAATTTATTCCTAAGAATTTCATGTCGTATTTATTTTAAAAAATCATTTACCAATTGTTTGTTGCTGGTTTAGAGAAATAAAACTTGATATTTGTAGTTTGATTTTGCATCCTGAAATCTTGCTTTAATTCACTTATTGTTTCAGCAGCTTTTTGGCAGATTCCGTAGTTTTCTATGTAAACAATCATGTCATCTATGAATAAAGACAGTTTTACTTTTTCCTTTCCAATATGTATGCCTTTGATTTCTGTCTTTCCTTATTTTACTAGTTACTCCATCATAATGTATTATTTTGTATATTGCCGGAATGGACTTGTCAACATTTTCTTATGGATTTTTGTATCCTGTGATCATGAGGTAGTATCTGTAGTTTGATTTTCTAATCTTTGTCTGATTTTACTGTTAAGTTGGCCTCATAGTATGAGCTGGGAAATACTTTCTCCCTCTCTATTTAACTCTTCATTAATTGTTTACTATAATTTTGTATCTATATGAGATGTTCACTAAACTTACTGTGGTCATCATTTCATGATGTACATAAAATGTACACCTTAAACTTATTCAGAGCCATATGTCAATTATATCTCAAAAAAACTGGAAGAAAAAAAATTTAATAGAATTTATTAGTGAAGCCATCTGGGCTGAAGTTTTGTTTGTAAAAAGGTTTTTAACTACAAATGCATTTTTTTTTATTAGATGTAGAGCTATTCAAGTTTTCCATATCTTCTTGAGTCAATTTTGAAAAGTTGCATCTTTCAAGAAATTTGTCTTTTCCAACCAAGTTATCAAACTTATTGGAATAAAGTTATCTTATCCTTCTAGTGTCTGTAGGATATGAAATGATACCCCTCCTTTCATTTCTGATGTTGGTAATTTGTGCCTTCTCTCTTTTACTTGGTCAATCTAGACAGTTATCCACTTTATCTTCTCAAAGAATGGTTTTTTTGAATTCACTGATTCTGCTCTTCTCTTCTGATGTATTGACCCTTTTATCCTTTATGAAATGCTATTCTTGCTCCCTGGTAATATTCCTAGCTCTGAACTCTACTTTGATGTTGGTATAGTCACTCCAGCTTACTTTTTATTAATGTTGCATAGAATATCTTTTTCTATCCTTTTATTTTTAATGTATCCATGTATTTATATTTAAGTTTTATATCCATGTATTTGTATTTAAGTTTATATACAGAATATAGTTGAGCCTTGTTTTTTTATCCAATGATAATCCTTATCTTTTAATTGATGTGTTTAGACCATTTATATATTCCTCCATCTTTATTGAGCTATTTTTGACATGTATGTAAGTTTAAGGTATGCAATGTGATAATTAGACACATGTATATATTGAAAAATGATTACCACAGTAAGACTACGTAACATCTCTATCTCCTCACATAATGGCAATTGTGTGTGTGTATGTGGTGATAACATTTAAGATCTACACTCTTAACTTTCAAGTACATTTGATCATTTATGATTTATATTTATGATTTCATCATCTTGGTGGTAATTCTATTCGTCCCATATGTTATTTGTTCCTTTTTTCCAGTCTCCTTTTGGATCAACAAGGCACTTTTTAGTATTCTATTTATATTTCTATTATTGATTTGTCAGCTATGCTTGGAATGCCCTTAAACATTTCCTGTAGTGTATGTTTCTTGGAGACAAATTATCATGGCTTCTGTTTGTCTAGAAAATATCTTTATCTTGCCTTTATCATAGAAGAGTATTTTAGCAGAATAGAGAATTCTAGGTTGACAAGATTTTTTCTTGCAGTATTTTAAAGATTTCATTCCATTATTACTACTTTGCATATTTTCTGATGAGAAGTCTTTTATTCTTTTTTCCTCTGTATGTCTTTTTTTTTTCCTCTGCCTGCTTTTAAGATTTTTCTCTTTATCATTCTTCATTACTCAACAAATTATGATACGTGTTGGTACAGTTTTCTTCATGTTTGTGTTTGAATGACCTTCTTTATATCATATTTGGAAAAATTTTGGACACTTATTTCTTTACATACTTTTTCTGGATTCCATTCCTTGGGACTCCAATTACATATATGTTAGACTGCTTGATATATAATTTTGTTTCAGCATTTTTCTCTTCATGCTTTATTTTATTTTAGATAGTTTATATCAATTTCTATAGTTTTTACTGCTATTCAAGTTGAGCAGAATTGCTCAACTAATTCATTTTTGAGTGAAATTCATTTGATTTTATGTATATCATATGGATTTTAACAACAGGCATAAATCCAGAAGGGGATGACATAGGATGAGAAGGTTGGATGGTATCAGTGACTCAACAGGCGTGAGTCTGAGCAAATTCTGGGAGATGGTGAAGGACAGGGAAACCTGGCATGCTGCAGTCCATGGGGTCACAAAGAGTCAAGATGCGACTAGCGACTGAAAAACAACAATAAATCCAGAATGCTTATTATCTTTCCTGTGGTTTGCAGAAAGATGATTGGGTTTTTAAAAAAGGAAAAGGACTAAAGATTATTCAAACTTAGGAGAGGAAGGAAGAGAAGGGGAGCTTATGGTTCAGTTCAGTTCAGTTGCTCAGTCATGTCTGACTCTTTGCGACCCCATGAATCGCAGCACGCCAGGCCTCCTTGTCCATAACCAACTCCCAGAGTTCACTGAGACTCACGTCCATCGAGTCAGTGATGCCATCCAGCCATCTCATCCTCTGTCGTCCCCTTCTCCTCCTGCCCCCAATCCCTCCCAGCATCAGTCTTTTCCAATGAGTCAACTCTTCGCATGAGGTGGCCAAAGTACTGCAGTTTCAGCTTTAGCATCATTCCTTCCGAAGAAATCCCAGGGCTGATCTCCTTCAGAATGAACTGGTTGGATCTCCCTGCAGTCCAAGGGACTCTCAAGACTCTTCTCCAACACCACAGTTCAAAAGCATCAATTCTTCAGCGCTCAGCTTTCTTCACAGTCCAACTCTCACATCCATACATGACCACAGGAAAAACCATAGCCTTGATTAGACAGACCTTTGTTGGCAAAGTAATGTCTCTGTTTTTCAATACGCTATCTAGGTTGGTCATAACTTGCCTTCCAAGGAGTAAGCATCTTTTAATTTCATGGCTGCAATCACCATCTGCAGTGATTTTGGAGCCCCCCAAAATAAAGTCTACCACTGCTTCCACTGTTTCCCCATCTATTTGCCATGAAGTGATGGGACCAGATGCCATGATCTTAGTTTTCTGAATGTTGAGCTTTAAGCCAACTTTTCACTCTCCACTTTCACCAAGGGGCTTTTTAGTTCCTCTTCACTTTCTGCCATAAGGGTGGTGTCATCTGCATATCTGAGGTCATTGATATTTCTTCTGGCAATCTTGATTCCAGCTTGTGCTTCTTCCAGCCCAGCGTTTCTCATGATGTACTCTGCATATATGTTAAATAAGCAGGGTGA
>NW_011494940.1:1457031-1457672 GCF_000754665.1 Bison bison bison
AAAGCAAGAGAGTTCCAGAAAAACATCTTTTTCTGGAACTCTCTTGCTTTTCCGATGATCCAGCGGATGTTGGCAATTTGATCTCTGGTTCCTCTGCCTTTTCTAAAACCAGCTTGAACATCAGGAAGTTCACGGTTCACGTATTGCTGAAGCCTGGCTTGGAGAATTTTGAGCATTACTTTACTAGCGTGTGAGATGAGTGCAATTGTGTGGTAGTTTGAGCATTCTTTGGCATTGCCTTTCTTTGGGATTGGAATGAAAACTGACCTTTTCCAGTCCTGTGGCCACTGCTGAGTTTTCCGAATTTGCTGGCATATTGAGTGCAGCACTTTCACAGCATCATCCTTCAGAATTTGAAATAGCTCAACTGGAATTCCATCACCTCCACTAGCTTTGTTCATAGTGATGCTTCCTACGGCCCACTTGACTTCACATTCCAGGATGTCTGGCTCTAGGTGAGTGATCATACCATCGTGATTATCTTGGTTGTGAAGATCTTTTTTGTACAGTTCTTCTGTGTATTCTTGCCATCTCTTCATAATATCTTCTGCTTCTGTTAGGTCCATACCATTTCTGTCCTTTATTGAGCCCATCTTTGCATGAAATGTTTCCTTGGTGTCTCTAATTTTCTTGAAGAGATC
>NW_011494940.1:1457772-1465403 GCF_000754665.1 Bison bison bison
TTATATCTTTCCTTTTCTCCTTTGCTTTTCGATTCTCTTCTTTTCACAGCTATTTGTAAGGCCTCCCCAGACAGTCATTTTGCTTTTTTGCATTTCTTTTCCATAGGGATGGTCTTGATCCCTGTCTCCTGTACAATGTCACGAACCTCTGTCCATAGTTCATCAGGCACTCTATCTATCAGATCTAGTCCTTTAAATCTATTTCTCACTTCCACTGTGACCTAAATCAAATCCCTTATGATTACACAGTGGAAGTGAGCTTATGGTATGTACTATTAATTATTCATTTTTATTATCAAGTCTTATGTTATCAAAAAGAAAAACTTCACCACTCTGTAACTTTTCAATCTCTTTTGTATTTAATCAGAAAGAAAATGGAACATTTAAACCCCAAAGTAACTTCTAAAATGTTAAAGAGGATACTTTAGAGTTTATCTCACCAAGAATTACTTTTTTCTTTTGCTTTGAGGTTCGTAATTTGGCAAGAAAAGCACTATAAATTCTGACAGGTAACCAAATAAATTTATATTCACCACAGATAAACACAAAAAAGAAAAGCTCATCAGTAATTATACTTGAAAATCTGTAGAAGATATAAAAATTCTAAAAATGTGAAATGGGCTCATCTTAGTGTAATTTAGATGAAAAATACTTAAATTTTCTGAGGAGTGTTAATTGGCCTCCTAGAGGCCGTATTACCTAGCTTTTCACAAGAGGGCAGCAAGAAGCTTTCTAATGTAATGAAAGTCCTAGTTGAAAGGTACAATGGAATTTCAAACTATTACATAATAGCTACATATATAAATATACACATACAATTTCAAGTTTTATATTTTATAGTTTGGGGAAACCTATAAAAATCTTAAGAACACAGAGTTTTCTGGAGGTTCTGTAAGCTATTCACCTATCTTTGTAAGAACTTACTAAGTTATCAAGGCAAATAACCTATAACATAAGAACTTGATTCTCTCCTACAAAGACTAATTTTGATAATACAGAAGATATTCTAAGAATGTTTATAGTAGATCAAAATAAACAACCATTAAGACAAAGTATGACAAGTGCCATAGACGGGAAAAGATTAAGTATTAATACTACAGGAGTCCAAAGATGGAAACAGCACTAGTAAGGACTAAAAATTCACAGCATTAAGCTTGAGTCAGGTGTCAAGTGTGAAGGAGATGTGCACAAGTGGAAAGGAGGGGCCAAGGCATTCCATACGGCAGCCAAGAAATGGACAAAGTCATATGGTGCTTTGGGAAAGAGAAATGAGGTACCATCTTCAGAAATACTCACAAGTGAAGATTCAAAGGAAAGCATACAGCCTACAAGTACAGCTTCCCAGAAGTCAGAGAAGTGTACAAAAATTAATGAGGCTAGAAAAGGCTGTTGGACAAATCTAAAATCAGATATTTAATTTTAAAGAAACCATACAGGACAGGAGGGACACATGATTTGATAACTGAAAACCTGAGGTTTTTAGTAGATTTTCGAGTTCATCTTGAGATAATCCAGGAGATGCAAATGCTAACCAAGAAATAAAAATCTTAGTTTCTATTATTAGATGCAGATTCCAGATCAAAGGAAACAACACTGCTCAGGGATCAGTCCCCAAATAGAGTGCTGTATTCAATTTTCATTGTTATAAGAAAAATGTTGGTGACCTGGAAGCTACACTAAAAAAATTTTTTTAAAAAAAGGAATTCAGAGTAGTATCTCAAAACTGCCACAACAGGAAGTTAAAGACTGGTTTTATTTATCTTTCCCCTTCAAATCTCCTTTATCTTCTGTACCCCAGTTCTAGGCAATGGGAGCAAATCTACCAAGTCACCCACATTAGAAACCTGGGAAGATCATGCTGGATCCATTCACTCCCATCTTCAACTTGTCACCAAATCTTGCTCAGTCTCTTACCCAAAAGTCTCATTTCAGTCACATTTATTGCCTCACCACTGCTTTAGGTCTTTTCCATTTCATCCCTGCATTATTACTGATAACCTAACTGATCTTCCAATCTCAACTTTACTCTCTTACAAAATCACTCTCCACATGACAGCTAAAGTAACTTCTATAGCCAAATCTAACCGTATTATTCCTGGTTTAAAAAGCAATCTTCAGTTACTCCCAACAATCTTCAGAATAGTCTTTAATTCCTCTTTCATGTTTACAAGGTCCCTGTCTACCTCTTTATTTCTTTGTTCATCAGATTTTTACTAAGCATTTATTAACATTATGTGCTAGGTAATATGGATACAATGATGACTAATTCAGAAAAGGTACTGTCACTCATGGAGCCCGGTCATGAACAATGTCATCTCCTGCTAGTCTCCTAGCACTCCAGGTACACAGGGACACTGGCATTTCCTTAAGTGTACCATTTGAATTTATACCTCTGTGCCTAGGTACATTATTTAAATTACTTAGACCGGCCCACAATTTCTTCTGTATTCCTATATTGCTTTATATCCATCTGGCAAATTTTTAAGCACTCTTCAAGACTCAGATTCAAGTGTCTCTCTTCTATGAAACCACACACAGGCATTGTTGTTTATTCCCTTCTTCATGTCAGCCATGAACCACAAACTTCTTTTACACTGAACTACAATTATTTAATTACATGCATGTCATTCCCTGGGAGATGACTTATTCACAGACGTCTACTTTATTTTTGAGGCCCTACAATGGCTCAAAGGTTAAAGCATCTGTCTGGAATGTGGGAGACCCGGGTTCAATCCCTGGGTCGGGAAGATCCCCTGGAGAAGGAAATGGCAACCCACTCCAGTACTCTTGTCTAGAGAATCCCATGGAGGGAGGAGCCTGGCAGGCTCCAGTCCATGGGGTCGCAAAGTCAGACACGACTGAGCAATTTCACTTCACTCACTTAGAATCTAACAGTGTCCAAAGCATAGAGCATAGGATAAGCTCAATTGATAACTGTGAACAGAATCCTTAATTCTTAACTGTTGAAAAGAATAGAGATCAACTAATTCTAAACAATATCTGGTAATATTCTAGAGCTGGTTGCAGAGCTCTGCCTGAGAGTTCCCCATGATGGGAAACTTGCTACTTCTTAAGAGTCCATTTAATTTCTGGACATTTGGAAAGTACATCCTTTAATACTGTGGCAAAAGCAAAGGTAAAAAACCTCTTAACTTCTCCGCATTGTTCCTAACTCTGTCCTCTGGAACAGGACGTGGATAAATGCCCTTGTTTAGTCAATGCAGACTAAATGGGATTTAATGAACCTAATCAAAAGTAAGGAAAAATAGGTGTATTATTTGTTGTTGTTTTTGGAAAGACTATGACAGCTGTTCCTTGAATACTTTAAGAGCAATAAAACTAACCCCGTATCTTTCTTGACACTAAGGTTCTGTTCAAACCCAAGAGGTTTATAGAAATTGTGCAATTCTTTTGTACTTGCAGATATTCAGTAATTCTTCAGATGAAACACACAATAAGGAGAAACAGCATGTGATTCTATAGCCAAACATGGATGATCCATTAAGAAGACAAGTGACAGCTCAACTCTCTCTCCAGGAACATTTGTCACCTACGCCTTTATCCTTCAGGGATTTGAGTTGAATGACATTTGCTGTAGGTTGATAATTAGTTTTTCTTTCTTTCTTTTTCATTTTTTTTTTTTTTTAAAGCATAGGAAGCCAACGTTGGCTTCTTCCCCATGAGAGACACTAGCCTGAGTGGTTTTGGAAATATACGCCTTGATCAGATTTGCACTATGACTCCTGAATACATGAGCCATCCAAGCAACACCTGCTCTCCTGACAGGTCATCAGGGACTGACAGGAAAAGGATCCATCAATTCCATTCTCTCCAGAGAGATCACCCAGACCTAGTGCTAAATGTACAGTTCAATGACATGTTAAAAAGTAAAATTCCACCCACCAAAACCTACCAGTTACCAGAGGTCAATATTTAAAATGAAGACCCTAATAATGGAAATTAGCATAAAATTAATTTTTTTCCCCCAACTGGACTGTAATCCAACTAAACACTCAAAAAAGTACCACTTATATCAAGGGGAGAAAGATGGAAAGGAGTGAAACTCCTAATTAAATTGTGTCACCAATTTATTGCTAAGGGTGTGAGTTTTGGGCTCTATTTCTTATGATGGGGTAGAAATACAATTGCTTCCTACCCTAAAACTGTGAATTACTTATTTTGGATTATAGTCAGTTTGGGCATGCGATTTTATAACACAAAAACTGTAAATATGTAAGCGATCATATTTTCATTCAAAGTAATTAGCTTCCTTTTCATCAGCAAACGGAAGTATAGATCCTTTATATTTGGCCTATTTATATACATTTCCTGTTTTGGTTTCCACTTATTTTCCTATTAAACATTACTTAGCTTTCTCTCTCTAAATGTTACAACATAGTCTCTGTCCTTTCTACTACATATTTCATCTATTTTTAATGATTAAGCTATTAAAAAAAAAAACTGAAGTTATACATATACATATCTCAAAACATTAAATAAAGTTCTATAAGGTTTGTTATGAAAAACTGTAGTCCTCAGTGGGAACCATTTTTACGCTATTTAGCCGATTATATACCCTTGTCTTTACATGACTAAATAATATGCTTGTATTACTATTTCTTGATTTTTCAATTTGGGGCACTATCTATAGAACTCTCCCATTATAGAAAGTGATGATTGACTTCCTTGTCCCATCCTTCCACCTTAACTCCTCACAATACAAGCATCTATCTCCTACCTTCTGAGAGTTATATATTGTACTTCATCTAGATCAACATTCACTTTCTACATTATTATGATTATATAAAAGCTACTTAAAGCTAAGCCATAAAATCAACTATGATTACCTTTCCTTTCTTGCATATTTTTTGTTTTCCCTGAGTTTTTTAGGCTGCTTCGTTTTCTATATATTTATCTCAAGTTCAACCACAGACTCACTGCCTATTGTTGCAATCTTAAGATATTGAGATGTATCACGTAATTTATCAATTTCCTCTTCCTGAAGAAGTCTCCAGGATGGTCTGTCCTCTAGGCTTGGTCCACAGCAACCAACCTCGATTCCTCCTCTCTCATCTGTTTTCTGTGTCCTGTGTCACTTTCTTTCTTGGCCTATTCCCTTGTTTGGCTGGTGCATGACTTCCAATAGTGCACAAGAATTTTGGGGAGGTCGATTTTTTGAGATCTTCCATGTGGAAAAATGTCTTTATTTCATCTTTTCATTTGATTTGGTATTCAAAGTTGAAAATAATTTTCCCTCAGAATTTTGAAGATATTGCTCCAATGGTCTCTATGTTAAAGACACTGACTTCTACCCTTTGTATGCAACCTGCTTTTTGTCTTCTCTAGAAGCTTTCAGGATCTTCTCTTTTCCCTCAGAGTTCTGAAATCATGAAATGATGTGCCCTGGATTATTTTCATCTATTTTGGTGGTACCTGTCACAACCTTTCAGACCAGAAATGTACTGTCCTTCAATTTGGGGAAAATTATTTTTGAAGTATTTCATTAGCGATTTCCTTTGTCTTTTTCTCTCTTTCTAGAATTTTTATTATTCAGATTTTGGGCTCTGATAGATTGGTTATCTTTTCTCTTTCATTCATGTATTCCTGCTCTATTTTTTGAAGATCTCCTTAACTTTAACTCTGAAAATTTTTGAGTTTTTAATTTCTATCATATTTTTAAATTTCCACGAGCTCTTTCCTGTTCTCTGTATGGTCCTTTTTATTTATTTATTTTTTCTTTTTTAAATTTAATTTTATTTTTAAACTTTACAATATTGTATAGTTTTGCCAAACATCAAAATGAATCCGCCACAGGTATACCCGTGCTCCCCATCCTGAACCCTCCTCCCTCCTCCCTCCCCATACCCTCCCTCTGGGTCGTCCCAGTGCACCAGCCCCAAGCATCCAGTATCGTGCATTGTGTATGGTCCTTTTTAATAGCATCTGTTCTTACTACATTTGCAATACCTTATCTGTCTGAGAATATTAATTAGACAGATTAGTGTATGCTATTGTCTCTTAGTTGATTTTTTCCATTTGCTGTCTTAGGTCTTTTTTAAAAATATTAGGGGCTTTTCTCCAATGTTAATAATCTTTCATTGTTTTTTCACATGTAAGAACAAAAAACTAAAAAGCTGCTTGAAAAGTCTGAGTGTAGGAGTTGGGCATGTCAACTGAGCTTCACTGCAGTGTGACCAGGCTTTTTAGTTGTAGAACTTTCGATATCAGTGCTTTTATTCTTCTTGGGCTGGTCAGATTTCCCAGCAGTCTCTTCCAACCTTCAGACTGAAGGGTGAAAGCCTGGCTGTGGAGGGAGGGGGGAACCTCAGCCTACATTGGGCATAATTCACTACAGAACCTCCATCTTTGGTTGGTTCTAGTTGAGGAACCACTTTGTTTTATCATCTCTAGAAAATAAACCTTTTATCTGCGTGGGGTAGAGTAAAGCAGGTGACGTAGGCATCGGACTCCTTCTTAAACAGACTTTAATTAATCGCCCTATTTAAACTATCCCTCTCTCCACCACAATATTCCATCTCCTTGGAATATTGTGAAGTATAGACTGGCTTCATTTCTGGCTTTTCTCACTTCAGAATTGTTTTTAGGTCTCCTAGGTTCACATGCCTACCAGCTCCCAAAATTTTGCTGTTGTTGACCTCTATTCTCTTTATGGGATTACATCTTTTTTTTTGGAGGGTTTGGGAAGGGAAGGACAACAAATGTGTGCATTAAAACCATCATTACTCTAGAAGCACTCTTTCTAAATTTATTTTCCACTATAGATACTTCCAGTTTTCCCCATGATTCCAACTGTTTTGTCAAGCTCCCCACTCCTACCTTGGTTCTGTCTTTACATTCCTAGTGTTAGTTACAGTCCTTCTAAAGAACAAGGATAGCTTCTGAAAAAGTAGCAATGAAGACAAAATGGGGAAGTATCCATTTGATGGCTATGTTTCTGTTTCCCATTTGTAAATAAGATTCCATCTATTCAACAGGCTTTTGGACACAACTAGTTTATAATATACAAAAGCAACATAAAGTATGGTCCCAGACACCAAGGCTCTTACAATTCAGCTGGGACAACAAGCATCAATAACAACTGGTTGCTAAAAGAAGTCAAGAACAGGAAGGGTCAGTGTGGCTAAAAACAACTGGGAGAGAATTATAACAACTCAAGAAAAATGAAATGATGAGAAGACAGTCATAAAAGAAATTAGGAAAATTCAAAGTGATTAAAAGGATAAAAGTCATCTTTTATTCACATTCATGATTTGTCTTCCAATTACTATCAGATTCTTTTTGGGGGGAAAGTTTGTTAAAACCTATTGATAAATATTTATTAAACCCCTTTGTAAAAGGTAGCCAACAGGACATTTATAGCTAGGTCAATCATTGGCTCACATGGCACTGTTTAGGTGGTAAGCACTACCCAGCCAACTGTAAAAAGTACAGGTGTATTCTACTTGAAGAGAAATTAATATCTATGAACTGCGGCGTTGGAAAAGACTCTTGAGAGTCCCTTGGACTGCAAGGAGATCCAACCAGTCCATTCTAAAGGAAATCAGTCCTGGGTGTTCATTGGAAGGACTGATGCTAAAGCTGAAACTCCAATACTTTGGCCACCTCATGCA
>NW_011494940.1:1465503-1471900 GCF_000754665.1 Bison bison bison
AAGGAAATCAGTCCTGGGTGTTCATTGGAAGGACTGATGCTAAAGCTGAAACTCCAATACTTTGGCCACCTCATGCAAAGAGTTGACTCATTGGAAAAGACTCTGATGCTGGGAGGGATCGGGGGCAGGAGGAGAAGGGGACGACAGAGGATGAGATGGCTGGATGGCATCACCGACTCGATGGACATAAGTTTGAGTGAACTCTGGGAGTTGGTGATGGGCAGGGAGGCCTGGCGTGCTGCAATTCATGGGGTCACAAAGAGTCAGTGCGATTCATGAGGTTGCAAAGAGTTGGACATGACTGAGTGACTGAACTGAACTGAGCAACACAAAAACTAGTCATGAGGCAAAATCAAATCATTTACTTTGTAAGATTTAACTTTTCACAAAGCTTTCACTCTCCATGCCAGTTATTCACTTACTGCCTCTAGGCTCCTAATTCCCCTTCTTTGCCCTGCTTTGTAATACCGGTGCTGGACTCTGTAGCAGGCTACATGCTTCCTGTCCGGTGGTTTGACATTCAGCTTGCCAACAGAGGTGAGAGACTGCAAGAAGGGAACTTTTCTTCCTTATTATGCTCAGTCACTCAGTCGTGTGCGACTCTTTGCAGCCCCATGGACTGTAGTCTGCTGGGCTTCTCTGTCCATGGAATTTTCGAGGCAAGAATACTGGAGCAGATTGCCGCCTCCTATTCCAAGGGATCTTCCCAACCCAGAGATTGAACTCGTGCCTCATGCATTTTGTGCACTGGCAGGCAGATTCTTTACCACTAGCGCCACCGGGGAAGCTGCTTCCTTCTTGTAATGTGTGGTTTTTCTGTGCAGGACAAGCAGGTTGGCATGGAGGCGGGGGGTGTCCCAGAAATATTCATCTTGCCAATGGCTGCCAGTGCCCCCAAGCTAAGATTCTTCACCACCTCCTGGGCAGCTGCTTCTGCATTCACCAGGAGGGTACCCTCTGGCAGTAGGCAGAACTTCAGAGGGCTGAATCTCTGCCTTGAGGACATCTCTCTACGTTCTTCTATGTTCACTATCCTTGCACCTGGGGTGAGAGGGCGATGGAGGTAGAGTAGGAGCTTTCTTGCTCACCTTACAGTCTTCTTTTACCCCTTTAAGTGAACTACCTTTCAACTAGTTAATAATTCTTTATTTAAAAATTTCCCTATTCAAATTACTCCTGACTAGATTCTGGCTGATACAATTACCCCAAAAGACCAAATAAACAGAATGCATATGATGCCAAGTAAAGGCGATTCTCAAATCCTAATGTTAAAAAATGAATTCTAGGAATTACTGTTACAAATCTAGAGACATTCCCCAACATCAATTCTGAGCAAGACAACCATAAATATAAGGTTCCCCAAACCATGAGTATCAAGCGCTGAAGAGCAAGAGTAAAGAACAAACTATTGCAGAAAAAGTTTTGGATTTTGCTGTGATAAAATTACAAGATTAGTGGCTGACAAGAACCCAATAGATGAAAGAACCTGATTATAAGAAAGCATTTAATACTGCTTCTCCTGGCATCTTCCTTGCAAAATTAATTAAAACTAGCCAGGATATATGAGTCTCATGAATTGAAAACTGGCCTCAAGACCGCAAGGAGTGATTATAAACTGCTTTAAATCACATTGAGGAAAGTGTCTGGTAGAATGTCTGGAGAGTATTAGATTGGTTATAATCCAGTATTTCCATTAGTGCTTGGGCAAGTAAAGAGTAAGTTAATTAATACTTAGTAGACTAGAGGGATTTGTAAAAACCAGTATGGTCTAAAGTATAAAAGATTTAGAAAAGTGATAAAGATGTACAAAAGGTAAGCTCTTTCTCTTTACGATGAATAATTAATATAAAAAATAAATTTCACCTAGTGATCTCAAGACCTCCATATGCATATGGGCTACATGAAGTTAACAGTGAAGAAACAAAGATTTTTATCTGGGCTAACAACAGCAGCCACCTTGGGGGACCTAATTCCTTTCCATCTGTAGAGGTTATAAACTCAGAGAGAGAAGAGTGTTTGGATCTATAAACAGTCCTTCACACAGCTATTATCATCCAGCAGTTAAGAATACCAGAACGTCCTTTATATGTGGATTTGTACATTTACAAATACAGAGTGACTTCCCTGGTGGCCCAGTGGTCTCTGTCTTCATCTCCTGTTTTACTCAGCTGTTCACCAAATGTGGCATACCTCGGGCCTTTGCATTTCCTGCTGCTTAGGCCCAGACTACTCCTTACCCATTCCGGGCAGCAATCACCACCCTCACCCCCACCTACTCCCTGCCCGTCCTTAAAGACTACTTAGGATTACTTTCTCTGATCCTGTCTGAAATAAGTAACTTTCCCTACTGCTACTGCTAAGTCACTTCAGTCGTGTCCGACTCTGTGCGACCCCATAGATGGCAGCCCACCAGGCTCCCCCGTCCCTGAGATTCTCCAGGCAAGAACACTGGAGTGGGTTGCCATTTCCTTCTCCAATGCATGAAAGTGAAAAGTGAAAGTGAAGTCGCTCAGTCGTGTCCAACCCTCAGCGACCCCATGGACTGCAGTCTTCCAGGCTCCTCCATCCATGGGATTTTCCAGGCAAGAGTACTGGAGTGGGGTGCCATTGCCTTCTCCGAACTTTCCCTAGTGCTCTCTAATAAACTGTTATCTCAGGATCAGAATGTTCTTCTCTATAACCCTGTGCTCAGCAGAGTACATCTATATAGTAGGTACAAAATAATCATACCGAATGATTAAGGGAAAAAAAAAAACAGCCCTTTCAGTTACTATTAACTTAGAAATTCTTAAACATGGGTCAGTACTCTGATACTTGAACTGAGTTTAACTCTGATTATGTACCTCACTTTAGGAAGCTGCCTTAAAACCAGCCAGTGGTTTTTAACTTTTTGGGGGTCACAGACTGGCAGATGTAGCTGTGTCTACTCATAACCATTCCTCCCATTTTTGTTATTAAAACCCTGGTTTTATTCAGGTACAGGGTGATCATGTGCTTAGGGGAGACTGGGTTCCTTCCCAGTCCCCAAGGGTGAACCATTACTGGTCCATCCAAACCAATCGTGCTAGCCTCATTTCTCCTGACAGAAATTCATTTAGGCACAGGAATGTGACTAATGCCATTCAGCAGCATGTGAGGGGAAATATCCTTCAGAGCTTCTCGGGTTTTTCTCACTGATAAGAAGACTGGGGGCCAGAGGGACATAATTCCCTTTTCTACCTTAGGATACTATTGTTGGTGCGCATGTGGATGCTAAGTCGCTTCAGTCATCTTCAGCTCTTCATGACCCATGGACAGTAGCTCCTCTGTCCATGAGATTTTCTAGATAAGAATACTGGAGTGGGTTGCCATGCCCTCCTCTAGGCGATCTTGCAGACCCAGGGATTCAAACCAGTGTCTCCTATGTCTCCTGTACTGGCAGACAGGTTCTTTACCACTAGTACCACCTAGGAAGCCCCTATTGTTGGTATATGATGTCAAAAACTGTAGTAGCGGTCTAGTAAATATGATGGAAGCCAAACTTAGAAGGAATCCAACACATCAAAGATGGCACAGCAGAAAGATGGAACTAACAGTGCTCTCATGTTAATGGTGAGTCAGTGAACTAACTAACCATAAAAATGACACATCTCTGGACTTCTTGTTACACAGAACACCTTTATCCTTTAAACCATGGTAATTGGGCTTTCTGTAATTTGCAGACAAAAGCAACGTGACTCACAGTATATTGGTTTGCTGGGGCTGTGGTAACCAACCACCACACACTGAGTGGCTTAACTACTGTCTCACAGTTCTCAAGGCTGGACGTCCAGGATCAAGGGGGCAGCAGGGTAGCTTCCTTCAGAGGGCTATGAGGAAAGGGTCTGCTCCAAGCCTTTCTCCTTAGCTTTTAGACAGCTGTCACCTCCCTGTGTTTCTTCACATCATCTTCTCTCTCTACATGTCTGCCTCTGTTTAAATTTCCCCCCTTTATAAGGACACCAGTCAAACTGGATTAGGACCCACCCTAGGGACCTCATTTTAACTTGATTACTTCTGTAAAGATCCTATGTTCAAGTAAGTTCATACTTGGAGATACTGAACAGAGGATGAGATGGTTGGATGGCATCACTGACTCAATGGATATGAGTTTGAGCAGACTCTGGGAGTTGGTAAGGGACAGGGAAGCCTGGCATGCTGCATTCCCTGGGGTCACAAAGAATTGGACATGACTGAATAACTAAACTGAACTGAACTGAGATACTAGAGGTTTTGGGACTCTGATGCACCTTTTTTTAGCAGAACACAATTCAACCCATAATGGAGACCTTTAAAAAAATCTAGTGAAAGTCATGGATACTTTCTGCAGAAAAATATACATGTATATGTACACACATCCAATTTTGTTTATAATTTCAGGAGATTCGTGGACGCTTAGGTTAAAATCCACAGCTAAAGTATCTTCCTGAACAAGAGAGACACTTGAGCATATCTACACACATACAGAAGCTTAAATCAGTAACTGCCTAAGTAGCAACATTATACCGCAGGTAATTCTAAGGGTACTGTGCTATGTATGGTCATCAAGGGGTATCATTGAGGAATTGGTTCCAGGACCCCCTTAGGACACCAAAATCCATGGATGCTCAAGCTTTTTATATAAAATGGTTTAGTATCTGCATAAAACCTATGCACATTCTCCTGTATACTTTAAGTCATCTCTAGATATAAATATCTAATACAGTATGAATGCTATGTAAATAGTTGTGAATACAATATAAATACTATATAAACAGTTGCAGCAAATTCAAGTTTTACTTTTTGGAACTTTCTAGAAAAATTTTTTAAAAAAATATTTTCAATTTGTGGTTGGAAGAATCTGCACATATGGAACCCAGGGATATGGAGGGCTGATTGTATACATAGAAGAGGAAAGAAATAATTTATTAAATTAAGATTATGCTAAGATCACCAGAAAGCTTTAGGAAAGGGAGTTACCAAGACAGTCTTGTCTTAAAGGCATAAAGTCAATAATATTCTTTATTTTACTTGAAAATTTTAGGCATAATTTGGGTGAGACTGTTTTACCTCAGAATTCCTAGCATTAAATCATTCTTACAGGGACTTCACTAGAAGTCC
This sequence comes from Bison bison bison, assembly GCF_000754665.1. Taxonomy (NCBI): domain Eukaryota; kingdom Metazoa; phylum Chordata; class Mammalia; order Artiodactyla; family Bovidae; genus Bison; species Bison bison. Next base: position 1,470,622 of record NW_011494940.1, read on the forward strand.
AGTGGTTAGGACTTCATGCTTTCACTGTTAAGGGCACAGGATCAATCCCTGGTCAGGGAACTAAGATCCTGCAAGCCATGCAGCATGACCAAAAAAAAGAAAAAAGAAATATTTCTTAAAATTAAATGAAAATATATAATCTACACTGAAAAGTATTAGTACAAAGAGAAAACACACTTAATTTGCATTAATCTGTTAGTATTAAATAGGTCTTAAAACCTAAAATAGTTGAGATCTAACCACCAGGACTGAAGAGCCTTTAAATGCTCATTTCCATGGCCCAACAAGCCTGCGTTGTCAGTAAGGTTGGAAGGAACTCTGGGGCTAAGCAAACTGGCAGGAAGCAAAGGTGAGAGAGAAATGGAAGGAAAACTGTAACCATCTGGGTACAATATCAATGTAACTTCCAATGTGTGAAGAACTAAGAAATTCTGAAGGTATATGGCTTTGAGGAATAGCATTCAAAATCATTAAGGGCCATTTGTAAATTGTGGCAATCAGGTTAAATAAGTTTGATTTCTGTTCTCTAGAGATAAATAAAATGGTGGTGTTGTTCAGCGGCTAAGTCATGTCCGACTCTTTGTGACCCAATGGACTGCAGCACGCCAGGCTTCCCTGTCCTTCACCATCTCCCAGAGCTTGCTCAAACTCATGTCCATTGAGATGGTTATGTCATCCAATCATCTCATCCTCTGTAGCTCCCTTCTCCTCCTGCCCTCAATCTTTCCCAGCATCAGGTGGCCAAAGTATTGGAGCTTCAGCTTCAGTCATGCCAATACTGAAGCTGAAGCTTAGTAATGCTAAGAATGGGCTTCCCTGGTGGCTCAGTGGTAAAGAATCTGCCTGCCAATACAGGCGATGCAAGTTTGATCCCTGAGTCGGGAAGATCTCCTGGAGAAGGAAATGGCAAGCTACTCCAGTATTCTTGCCTAGGAAGTCCTCTGGGCAGAAGAGCCTGGTGGGCTACAGTCCATGGGGTTGTAAAAGAGTCAGACATGACTTAGCAACTAAACAACAACAACAATGATAAGAACAGCAAAGAGACATTTTCCTTCCTCTTTACCATTACAAATTGCTGCTAACTAAGTTAAATTATAAGGTGAAGTGTCATAAGAACAAATCATTGAAAATTTGATCATTAAGATACCTCTGAAGTTGAAACAAAGAATTGGGAACATTTGCAAAACCACATGGCAAATGATACACAAAATCCTTAATTACTGAGACTAAGAAGTTACACATTTTTTCTTCAATAGGAAATCCTGAGTTATGGAACTCA
>NW_011494940.1:1472073-1499736 GCF_000754665.1 Bison bison bison
GAGGAATGTGAATTTTATCTTGTAAGACCCAAGGAGCCAAAGAACAAAGAATAAGTAGAAGTATGACATAACTGGCTTTGTTTTTTAAGAAGTATCTGCAATAGTAGAGGATACTTTTTCACCACTGACCGTGGCAACTAACAAGGTCACACACCTAACAGATGCTCAATTAACAGTTGTTGACTGATTGACTGAAGCCTTAGGAAAGGGTTATCAGAACTGCAGACTGACACATAAATAAGGGTTAGTCCAAAAAGGCAATCCTGGGTATTCACATAAAGAAACAGCAGTATTTAAGGCTTAATGTTTGTTTTTTGTTATTGCTCAAAATGGGTAAGTATTATGATCTGTAACCAAATAATGCCAATTCTTCTTTTTCCACATTAATATGACTTTATCTGGCTTAAAATAGGAGGACAAAGCAAATCAATAACCTTATCTAGAGGAGGAAATAAAGCCAAGTAAAATCGCATCTAAAACATCAATGTTTATTTCAGTCTGTAAGCCTTTTTTTTTTCCTGCTTGTCTGTACAGTCTCCAATCATCCCTGAGATACAAGCGATTGGGCTCTTCTGGACCCACCAGTTAAGGGGAGGGAACATTTATCTACCGTCAATTCATGGGACACTAATCTCCTTCCCACTCCTCTGATTACAAGCAAGCAGGATGCTAGAGGAAAAGCCTCAACTGAAGCTTTAAAAATAAATAAATAAACCCAGCCCCTTCTGCTCCAGGAATACAGAAAAGACTGGCATTAATACAAGAGAAAGTGATCTGCCCAAACAAAAGCCAATCTGAAGGAGGCAGCAGTGCCGCAAGCTAGCCTGGCATTATTGCTAGGAAGAGGGCACCCTTGTTAAAAATGTATATTTTAATTTTCTGTATTGCAAAAGGCCCCAATTTGCCCAGGGATCTAGCTAAGCTGCCATTTTCTACTACGACAGAGTCTAATCTTTATTTAATGGATTTAGCATCTATCTTCACTAGAGTGGTCTCTAAGGAAAAGGGGAGGGGAGAATGAAGGGGCAGAAAAGAGATGCTCAGATCCCCCTCCCCCTTTCATCCATCCGGCACTCATGTTTGTGTTCAAAATTCAATTACCTCCTTATTGATACTTCACAGAGATATTTAAGCTGCAAACATGAAGCCCTGATTTCCCAAGGGGCCATGCCCCTCTCTATTTCACTGCTTTGCTTCCCCCTGGGTGAATTCCTGAGGCGTCCATATTAATAGGTAATCAGTCACAATTCATTTATTAAACAGCAAGCAAGGTTTATCAGCCTGCCCTGATTAGCCCGAAGAAACCACTGAATTCCTAATTTATTTATGGAAATGTAAGTGTCTTTTTGAATTCCATTCAGGAGCTGCAGGAGCGCTGTGGTCTTAGCACACTGCAGTCTTACCGGCAGCACAAGCAGTGCCTTCAGGACCACAGCCGCTGGCCACCAGAAGGCAAAGAGCCAGGGAAGTACACGCAGAGACTCCTCTTGGCCACGGGATTTGGATCCACGTAATCCTTGGATTAGTACTTATTTGATTGCTTTCTGTTTACATAAAAGAGTTGGAAATGTTGTCACTAGGCAGCCATTACAATCCACCATAACAAAAATCAATCCCTGGGACGCTGCTTGTTGATTGGCAGAAAAGTGGCCCTTAATGGAGTAGAACTGAGGACCTCAGTGAGCTAAAAGACAATCCTTCTTCTCAGAGTTAAAACCAACACCAGACTGGAATACAAACCAAAACCACTAAAATAATACTTCTTGAGCATTCCTTTTAGATTAGTAGCTAAAGCAGATCCTGTTTTAATTTTGTACTGTTCTAGGCTGCAGTGACAAAACAGCTTTGTGTGTAATGTCCACAATTCTAATCAATTAGCAATTCATACAAAATTGCCCATCACTAATTAAAAGGCCAATACAAATTAAACAAAGCTCTAACGAGTAGCATTAAAACCCATGCTAACTGCCCCAATAGGTGCAATTAGAAAAGACACCGTTTATGGGATATGAGCAGATCATATAAACTAGACTCTTGTTTTCTGCTAGAATTATAGGACTGTTTCTTCTGAAAAATAATTTAAAAAAATTTTTAATGTAAAAAATGTAGCCAGTGTTTCAATGCCAATGAAGAAGGCTGTTAATGCTTTCTATGGGTTATCCACAGCCAATATTTTCAAATCCTGCTCTGCTTTCTTCACATAGTTCACTATGATTAAGAGCAACCTCCCCACATAATCTGCTCTATGAAGTGAAAGGCAAACCATAATCATGAGAATATCAAATTCTGACTGACAGACATTCTAAAATGTACCTGACCAGTATTCCTTAAAACTGCCAAGGTCATCAACAACAAAAAATCTGAGAAACTGTCATAGCCAAGAGGAACCAATGAAGAGATATGACAAAATGTAATTATGACATCCTAGAGGAGACCCTGGAACAGAAAAATATTAGGGGAAAACTAGGGAAATCTGAATTAAAGTATGGGGAAAAGTGAAAAAGGAAAGTTCATTACTTGTAACAAATGTACCACAATAACCATAATAGGGGAAACTAGGTATGGGTTAATGGGAACTCTCTTTTACGATTTTCATATCTAAAACTGCTCTAAAATTTTAAATTAATTAAAAAAACAGAAGTGGCAACTTATAAACTAAATTAGAAAGTGGCCAAAACATAAGTAACTTTTATATTTTTATGAGAAAATTTTAAAAGATCATTTTTCATTAATAATATCTTTGAAATATAAACACATTAATAAATTTAAAAATTTCATATATATTTATTTGTTTCTACTTGACAGGAATAGCAAAAATATATTTAGTATATATTTAGCTATTAAACATATTCTCCAGAAAATGTCATCTCCATTCAAGATGTTAATAACTACTACAATTACAATGGGAAACTCCCCCCTGCCCGCCCCACCACCAATACACAAAAAAGAAAAAGGTAAACCAGTTGTAATATTAAACTAAAATATAATTAGGAGAACTATTTGTAAAGAAAATCAATATACCCTCAATTCAATATTAACACTCTTCAGATTGTGTTGATGTTCCTCTCCTCGAGTTTGAACCACCAAGAAATGACTTGCATGTGCTTTGGCTAGAGATGAAACACAAGGTCAAGTCAAAAGTACTAGCTCTCCCCACTCTCAAATAAATAATTGTATGCAATAGGATTCTGTTAATAATTCTAAAGTGAAACATAATAAAATTTTCTTTAAAGGTCCAATGTCTTTATTTGAACTGTCCAATACATAAAAATACTGTGTATGGCTCGGACTTCTATCATACTTGGAGAAAAGCAAAAAATGCATCATAGCAGGCATGTTTGTAAGAACTGCTACAGAGTCAGAGAATTTGAGTCACAGCTCTTGGGCTATCCTAGACATCTGTGGACTATAAAATGAGGTCATGGTCCAACTTAATCAAGTCCAGTTGTCAGGCTTTGGAAACTATGCACTTAAAGCATTTAGCATAGTATCTATTATTAGGTATTCATATACCTGGTAAAACTATGATTATCAATGTTTCTCAGTAGGTACCTGATGACTCTAGGCAGAAAACCTGAGAAAACAAAAAGTTAATTGAAGAATCTAAAAACAACCCATCTGTTGAATCCACTAATACAGCACCCTTGAAAAGTCAATGCTCCTACTTGACCCACTTAACAACCTATATGGAAGACAAAGCAGCTATTTACCACCTATATGGCATGGACGAGAAAAAGGAAAACTAGGCAGGTAAGTGATTTACTCAAGGTCAATAGCTAATACAAGCAAAGCCAAGACTTGAATACTTCTGACTCCAAATGGTCTCCCATTCTACACCACAGGCATGTTTTGTCCTCTGGCAGATAACTCTGACTTCTCTGGCATATCACTCTGTTCCATGTCAAATTCCTTACAACAAAACCCCCTGTAATATCACAAGATTTCCTAAACCCCGATGCTTTCTTCAGGCACTACAATGTTAAGGAAATTTCAAAATGAAAAAAGAACTACTCAAATAGCATTCTATTTGTATTAAATTATCAACACAAACAGATTGGTCAATCACTTTAATTTTTCTTTTAATTTATGCTCACGTACAACCTAATTTCCTCACCAATAAATTTCACTGACATCTCTGTCCAAAGCAGTATGTTATCTCACTCCTGACATAGATGCATTTCCAAATATAAGACAGAACAAAGACAGGCTCAAATCCTTCCTGAATATTCTGTCAATATCACCCCCAAAAGAATTAGTATATTAAGCAACATCTTATTGCAAGCTATTATTCTAGTGCTTTAGGTGGGAAAATATGTCTTCTAGATTTATGGACTCTAAATGTTGTTGGTTCATTCAAAATAGTAATACATGAAACACATATAGAAAAAATATTAAAACGTTCTTTTTGATGTTTGTCCCAACATGTGACCCTTTATCAGTCCTACTAAAAAAGTTTCCAAGAGTTATCCCCTATGTACCCACATTTTAACTAAAAACTTTAAAGGGAACACTGCCATCTACTGAACCACATTCATCACCACTCTCTATTACAGTGATACCTAATTTAATGGCTCTCTGGGACCAAAAAATTTAACTAAGGATGTTTATGTTTAAAGTAAACTTTTAAGGCATAAAAAGTTGTATACATTCCCAGCTACCCTGACAAAGATACCCCAGGAAACAATTGCTATTACTCTCATCCAATATATAAGGCCTGCTCTAAGCAATACTTTGAAATATAGGGGGTTGGTTCCCTTCCTCTTCAACATCCTCTTTCCTACCTGACTGGAAAACTACTAATGCTTGATACTCTTTCATGAGCTTCCCATATGAAACCATATGGCTGTGAGAGCTATCATTTCCATTTAAGGATAGACTGGCAATAAGACTTGAGTGAACTGGCTTCAATTTTTACCTTACTAATTTTAAATTAAGAAAATTTTAAGTATAACATATACATAGAAAAAAGAACAAATCTTAAGTATACATATGAGGAATTTCACAAAATGAACACATCTGTATAGGAACCACATACATCTATGAATATATAGAGAACTATTGCCAGCACCCCAGAAGACTCTCTCCTCATGCCCATTCCAGCCACCACTATAACCCAAATGCAACAATTATTTTTATTTATATCGCCATTGATTATCTTTGCTTGTTTTTGAACTTTATATAAATGATATAGTATAATATATATTGTTTTGTGTCGTTTTATTTACTCAAGGTTAAGTTTCTGATGCCAAAGAATGCTCAAACTACCGCACAATTACACTCATCTCACATGCTAGTAAAGTAATGCTCAAAATTCTCCAGGCAAGACATCGGCAATACGTGAACTGTGAAGTTCCAGATGTTCAAGCTGGTTTTAGAAAAGGCAGAGGAACCAGAGATCAAATTGCCAACAATCACTGGATCATCGAAATAGCAAGAGAGTTCCAGAAAAACATCTGCTTTATTGACTATGCCAAAAGCCTTTGACTGTGTGGATCACAACAAACTGTGGAAAATTCTGAAAGAGATGGGCATACCAGACCACCTGACCTGCCTCTTGAGAAACCTGTATGCAGGTCAGGAAGCAATAGTTAGAACTGGACATGGACAACAGACTGGTTCCAAATAGGGAAAGGAGTACATCAAGGCTGTATATTGTTACCCTGCTTATTTAACTTATATGCAGAGTCATGCGAAACGCTGGGCTGGAAGAAGCACAAGCTGGAATCAAGATTGCCAGGAGAAATATCAATAACCTCAGATATGCAGATGATACCACCCTTATGGCAGAAAGTGAAGAAGATTTAAAGAGACTCTTGATGAAAGTGAAAAAGTTGGCTTAAAGCTCAACATTCAGAAAACTAAGATCATGGCATTTGGTCCCATCACTTCATGGCAAATAGATGGGGAAACAGTGGAAACAGTGGCTGATTTTACTTTTTGGGGCTCCAAAATCACTGCAGAGGATGACTGAGCCATGAAATTAAGACGCTTACTCTTTGGTAGGAAAGTTATGACCACCAACCTAGACAGTGTATTAAAAAGCAGAGACATTACTTTGCCAACAAAGGTCGGTCTCGTCAAGGCTATGGTTGTTCCAGTAGTCATGTATGGATATGAGAGTTGGACGATAAAGAAAGCCGAGTGCCAAAGAATTGATGCTTTTGAACTGTGGTGTTGGAGAAGACTCTTGAGAGTCCCTTGGCCTGCAAGGAGATCCAACCAGTCCATCCTAGAGGAGATCAGTCCTGAGTGTTCATTGGAAGGACTGATGCTGAAGCTGAAACTCCAATACTTTGGCCACCTGATGCAAACAGTTGACTCATTTGAAAAGACCCTGATGCTGGGAAAGATTAAAGGCAGGAGGAGAAGGGGACGACAGAGGATGAGATGGTTGGATGGCATCACTGACTCAACGGACATGAGTTTGAGTAGACTCCAGGAGTTGGTGATGGACAGGGAGGCCTAGTGTGCTGTGGTCCATGGGGTTGCGAAGAGTCGGACACGACTGAGTGACTGAACTGAACTGAAGTTTCTGAGACTCATTCATGTTGCTTCATACAGCGATAGTTTGTTCATTTTCAAAGCTGTGTAGTATCCTACAGGGCTTCTGGGGTAGCTCGGCTGGTAAAGAATCTGCCTGAAAGGCAGGAGATCCCAGTTCGATTCCTGGGTCAGGAAGATCCCCTGGAGAAGGGATAGGCTACCCACTCCAGTATTTCTGGGCTTCCCCGGTGGCTCAGATGGTAAACAATCAGCCTGCAATGTGGGAGACGGGGGTTCTATCCCTGGGTTGGAAAGAACCCCTGGAGGAGGGCATGGCAACCCACTCCAGTACTCTTGCCTGGAGAATTCCCATGGACAGAGGAGCCTGGCGGAATACAGTCCATTGGATCACAAAGAGTCAGACACAACTGAGTGACTACGCACACACAGCACGTAGTATCCTAGAAATATACTCTAATTTATCTACTAATTCTATCATCACAGAATATTTGAACTGTTCTAATTTGGGTCTATTATGAATCATTCTGAGTATTTTCATATGCATCTTTTGTTATACAATTTCTGGGATATATATCTAGCACTGGAATTACTAAGTTATAGGCTATTAAGTATAATCAGCCTTAGTAGACACTGCCTAACAGCTTTCCAAAATGTTGTACCGAAAATCACACGCCATTTAAAGTCTCATACATTTCTCAGTCAATCTTTCGATTGTAAACTGTCCCCATTTAGAAGAATCTGAGACACTTGGAAGCAAGTAGAGAGTACTTTGGGGAAGGGAGGTCAGAGTTTCTGAACTCATAATCTGAGACCTTCCCAGACTCCCAGTTTCCCTTGGAAGACTATAACCTATAGTTAGGATCCCTAGAAGCCTATTTTGAGAACAGAAGAGTCTCTCTCCCATGTAACTGTACCCCAATACCAATTTATCAGCAGGTTTCTCCCATCCAGGTTCTCCTAAACACTCTCTGAACTCTGATCAATACCTGAAACTCCCAGATAAAGATACTGTATGTTTCTGAGCACAAGCTAAGTTGTCTTAGTTAGAATTTACACATTTTTCCTTCCTATCAGATTATACGGAATGCATTTTGAAGTAAAGAGGTTTCAGAAAATAAAAGAACAACAACAACAAAAAACCTAACAATATTACTGGAATTGAATTGGAATTACTATAATGGGAATCCTTCCTCCAAGATTTCCACAATTTATCGTGACAAAGACTTGTCAATAATGTAAGAATCCCAAGCCTAACTTCATTCATGTACCGATCAGTCCTGGTGCAGTCTTATCTCATCATGATGTCTCAACTTAAAGGCAAAAAGGAGACAGCTGCCAGAATATTTTAATACCTATGAATTTAGAGAATTGCTCTACGTCAGTCTAATCATTTTGTAGAGTTATAAAAATATCTGCTACAAAAGTGGTGCTATAAGGATGTGTCCTTATGTAGCTGAGAGTAATAAAACACTGCACAGCCCTGGGTCACAGTCTGCCAAACTAGAGCTGATACACATCAGTGCTGCTGTGAATTTTTAAAACTGTTCTGGCTAATCTTTTCGAAGGACTCCTGTTTGTTTATTTAAATAAGAATTAGCTGCAGTAGTAACCAACTGCTTCAGGGCTTCAACAATGAGCTGTGCCTAATGAAAATTCAGAATTCATCACTGCATGTCACAAGGAGGTTAACATTTAACATGTAGACTTTTAAAAACAGGAAAAAAATCAGTATTTTTTTTTAAAATTAGAATCTTTGAGACTCTGATGGGTAGTAAATCTATTCAGCATAGAAAGCAGAAATAATCAAAATCATTGCCTAGGTACAGGTCAAACTCAGCTCACTCCAGAAATGCTTGACAGTGACTACTTTCCTCTCTCTTTGTTGCCACTTCACAGGCTTAACGGGGTAAACCCGGAGAGGCTGCTACATGGTTTGGTGGCCAAATTATATGTAAGGTTATTCTGCCTCCCTAACTGTGTGACTGCTGGACAAATAAGGCAAATATTTTGTTGTTGAGTTGCTAAGTCGTGTGTGACTCTCTGCGACCCGGTGGACTGCAGCGCTCCAGGCTTCCCTGTCCTTGATGCCTTTTTACTATACCAGCACACTGCAAGCATGGGAAATGATATGAGAAAAAAGGATCTGTGCAGGTTAATCAAACAGTAACTGCTGCATGGAATGCTACATTTTACATGAAATCTCACAGTGAGAGGGAAACCAATTTGCCAAAGATGATATACAGTGTTTCTTTCACTCCAGTTAAATGTCATTTTTTAAAAAAGATTCTACCCAACCACCTTCAGGCCACTATGATCTCTCACTTTTGAATCCCTGTGGTAGTCAAGTGGCACTTTGTGCATGCTCTCTTGTACACATCTGCCTTGCCGTCCTAATCAGATTATAAGCACCTTAAGAGGAGTTTATGCCTTGTTGTTGACAACCAAACTCGAGAACACTCCTTTTCACAGCTGGTCACAGTTTATTTATTATGATAATATCTAAATCCCAAGAAATAGATGTGAACCCTTGGTAGGGTCTGGATATTAAAATAAATACCAAGGATGATCAGGCTATTTCAAATCTACTTTGGGAAAGAATGAAGGGAAGAGTAGAGGCTGGATTCATTGATGAATTGAAGAAAGTGGAATACAAAATCGAGATGCAGTTGAACTTTCAACAATGTAGGGGTTAGGGTCAAAAATCTGTGTACAACTTCACATCCGGCCATCAGTATCTGTAGTTCCGTATCTGCATTCAACCAGCCATGGGTTATGTAGTACTATACAGTGTGCATGCTCAGTCATGTCCAACTCTTTTTTGTGACCCCAGGGACTGTAGCCTGCCAGGCTCCTCTGTCCATGGGGTTTCCCAGGCAAGAATATTGGAGTGGGTTGCCATTCCCTTTTCCAGGGGATCTTCCAGACCCAGCGATCGAACCCACATCGCTTGAGTCTCCTGCCTTGGTAGGAGGGTTCCTTACCACTAATGCTACCCGGGAAGCCTTTACAGGGTATGCAGTACTATAGTACATATTTACTGAAAACAAACTAACTGACAGTATAAGTAGTTACACACAGTTTGAACCTGAGTTGTTTAAGCACCAACAACACATCAAAAAAGACCGTTCAGTTAAGAGTAGGCCTGAAATGGACTTCTTTACATCCTTTTGGGCTTCCTCGACTGGTTTCATTTCTGTGTTTTCTTCTTTTTCTCATACAATTCATTTTAAAATTGATATACAGTCCACATACCATACAATTCACCCCTTAAATTGTGGTAAAATACTGATAACATACATTTAACTATCCTACCCATTTTTACATTTCAGTGGCATTAAGTATATTCATGTTGTTGTGCAACCAGTGTCCAGACCTTTTTTGAGTAAAACTGAATAAATTACAATTAATTAAATCCCCATCTAAATAATAACCTCCCATTCTCCCCTCCCCCAGCTTCTGGCAATCACAGTTCTCCTTTCTGTCTCTATGAATCTGACCACTCTGTCACTTTCTAAACAAGACTCTACCCAACCACCTCCAGTCCACTATGACCTCTCACTCAGTGAACTCTTGGTATGACAGTGGCACTTACTACATGCTCTCTTGTACACATTTGTCTTGCCATCCTAATCAGATTCATCAGTACCTTGAAAGGAGTTTATGTCTTGTTTTTGTTTTCATATAAGTGGGCACCTTATATAAGTAGAATTGCACATATTTTTCTTTTTGTGACTCATTTATCTCACTTAACATGTCCTCAAGCTCATCTGTGTTGTAGTATGTATCAAAAGTTCCTTCCTTTTAAAGGCTAAATAATATTCCACTCTAAGAATACTCATTTTGTTTATCCATTCATCCATCAATAGACACTCAGGTTGTTCCCACCTTTTGGCAATTACAAATAATGCTGCTATGAACATGTATGTACAAATATCTCTTCCAGTCCTTGCTTTCAATTCTTTGGGGTATTTGCCCAGAACTGGAATTGCTGGGTCATGCAGTTAATTCTATTTTTATTTTTAGGAACCACCATACTGTTTTCCATAATGGTTGAACAATTTTTACAGTCTCACCAACAATGCAAAAGGGTTCCAATTTTTCCATATCCTCACCAACACATGTTACTGTCCATCTTTTTATTATAGTCATCTTAGTGGGTGTGAAGTAGCATCTCATGGTTGTGATTTGCATTTCCCTAATGATTAATGATGTTTAGCATGTTTGCATCGGCTTATTGGCCACTTGTGTATCTTCTTTGGAGAAATGTTGATTAAATCCTTTGCCCACTTTAAAAATGGGACAGTTTTTTATTGTTGTGCTGTAAGAAGTCTTTATATATTCTGGATATCAAACAATACAGAAATGATTTGCAAAAGTCTTCTCTCATTCTGTGGGCTATCTTTTTATTTTCTTGATGGTATCTTTGAAACATAAAACTCCAATTTATTATTTTCTTTTTCTGTTTATGCTTTTGGTATCATATCTAAGAAACACTGCCTAGTCTAAGGCAACAAAGATTTATGCCTATGTTTTCTTCTAAAAGTATTATAGTTTTAGCTCTTATGTTTAGGTCCATAATCCATTTTTGAATTAACATTTGTATATGGTGCAAGGTAGGGGGTTTAATTTGGGGTTTTTGCATGTGGATATCCCATTTTCCCAGTACTATTTGTTAAAGAGACCATGTAGTTTTCCCCACTGAATGATCTGGCACCCTTGTCAAAAACTGACTATAAATGTGAGGATTTATTTCTGGACTTTCAGTTCTATTCCAGTGATCGATATAGCTAACCTTATGCCAGTACTATACCTCTTGATTATTTGTAGTTCTGTACTAAGTTTTGAGACTGAGAAGTGTGAGACTTCACTTTTGTTCTTTTTCAAGATTATTTAGCTCTTCTGGGTCTCTTGTATTTCCATGTAAATTTTAAGATTTACTTGTTAATTTCTGCAAAACCAGCTTCATTCTTGACCTAAATAAAGTACAGGGGTAGTTCCTGTATGGAAGGATCCATAATCCTCACAAGGTTAATCATGCAAACTGGAATATAAGGGGATCTCCTCTGCACCAAAGCTACTGTAGGTGGGAACAACCTATACTGGCATACACTCAATTTACACAATGGTGGTGAACAATGAAAACAGAATCCAATGTAATTTCTAATGGTAGAATTCTTAACTAAAGAAAATAATCATTAGATCTCATCTGTGGCCAAAAACCATTTATTTCCTTCTAACAGTGCCACAAAAATTCCAGAGAAAATGAGACTGCTGCCTTAAACACAAGGCTAAATAATGCCATTATAAGAAAACCTGAATTTTTCTATACTTTGTATTTAAAGAGGAAAACAAGTTATTCTGAACAACTCATAAATGTTTGAGTTGTAGTATCTAAATTCAAGTCTTTTAATACCTGTGACATATCAACCATGAAAACATGAAAGTCAATATAACACTGGTGTTTACTTGCAATTTTGTTGAGGAACTACTCTCAACACACTGAAGGAGCAAAGTCATTCAGCTACTGAGTGAGCCTAGCAGTCCACTCACTACCTGTATCTCACCATGACTCTGACATTCGCTAGTGGTACTCGTTTTCATAATAAAAATAACACTATTGGAAACTAGAAAGGACTAAAAGCTTCCACAAATTTGGAATAAAGGATGGATGGAATATCTGTGTTGGGGCTGGCTCAGATCTGTGAAATGAATAGTTTCATCACATATCCAGAGGCGTATAGTAATGTTAACAGAAAAAGTCCACCAGCTTTTATCAAAACATTCTTCAGTACACAGAGAGAGGAAAAAAGAACTTTAATGAAAGCTGATAAGGCACTGAGAATGATACTGGAAAATGGAACTCATGATCACAATGTGATTTAGGAGAAATGTAAAGGGTTCATAAACAGGAAGGATTAGTAAGTCCTAACAAGAAGTTGTTGAACATAGATAAAATTGACTTACACTAAAAGAAAATGCCTTTATAAACATAAATCATGACAGAGAAAAGGTAAGCTCCTATTAGACAATTAGATATTTGTCATGTCCAAATTCGGAGAAGGCAATGGCACCCCACTCCAGTACTCTTGCTTGGAAAATCCCATGGACGGAGCAGCCTGCTAGGCTGCAGTCCATGGGGTCGCTAAGAGTCAGACTCGACTGAGCGACTTCACTCTCACTTTTCACTTTCATGCATTGGAGAAGGAAATGGCAACCCACTCCAGTGTTCTTGCCTGGAGAATCCCAGGGATGGGGGAGCCTGGTGGGCTGCTGTCTATGGGGTCGCACAGAGTCGGACACGACTGAAGTGACTTAGCATAGCATAGCATGTCCAGATTATGTAAGTATTGGGAACTGAGTGGTAAAAAACTCAGATGCTCACATATCCTTATAGAGTCTACAGAGTTTAAGATCAGGCTGACTTATCTACTGGGTAGTAACTGTGCAGACTTTATGGAAAAATTATGTTTGCCCTATTAATCTGAGAGCCTCCGGACATAAAAAGAACTCCCTTCCAAATACTGATATGCTAATAAAAAAAAACCTCAGATATAGGGCAATGTTTTTTTGGACTGGTTTTATAAATACTTTATGCCAGAAACAGAGACGTATCTAATTTCTAAAAAGCTGGAATTTCAGTTCTCCCCATCATGAACAATGTGCAAGGTTGTCCTTAATGACTATAGTTTGCAACTCTAAGTTAAGGTGATGCTCCTTCCACTTAATTCGTCTGACTTTTCAATTGGAGTGTAAAATACAAGCTCAAGGTATATGACTCTGCTATACTTTCACTGGCATCATAAAGTGCTGTGAACAAAGATCTCAAATTTGGTAACTCCCAGCTTTAGAAGAGGTACATCCTTGATTATGTAAGAAATATCATGGAATCTCTTACTGGAGATTGGGTGATTCAAAAGGGTAAATGTTATTTGTGTGCCTTATGAAAGACAGCAGTGTATGACTTCAAGGAGATTACTGTCACAGGTAATAAAGAGTATAGCATTAATGCCAACAAGACAAGAGGGTGGTAAAGTTTTGGCGGGCACACTTAAAAGTGATATGGAAGAATTAGAAGAGCAAGAAGACTTAGAGATGATTTCGCAAAGAATGACAAAGAGGATGACATTGAAGACTTAGAAGAAATCTGGGAGGGGGGTATTTCATAAATTTAATCATAAAGTTCCTCCATGAATGTCCTACCCTGAAAGCAACAAGTTGACTCTAATTTACCACAGAAATGCCACATGCTCATTTTATAGACAGATTTCATAAGCTTTATATTTAATGAGAAATTGTTAGAGTGACATTTGGCAAGGGAAGATTCTCTCAGATGTTGAGAAAAACCAGCATAAGCATCTTTTTGCTTCATTTTTCCTAGGAGAAATTGACTGAAATAATTTGACAGTCAAAGATAAATTGAATAGTTAAAAATCTTCATGGTAAATTCTTTGTTGAAAGGTCAAACACATCTGCTGAAATGTATTCATATTCATTCCATTTCTTTCAGAGTAAGATAACACAGTACTTAAAAGACACAAAATAGTGTATAAAATCAGAATGATGTTCTGTTACACTGTAGGTATTATTCACAAAGCTGTTTGTTTAAAGTCGGTCATTTATAGTACAAAAAATTTTACCTATTTTGAATCTCATCTCACTTGTGTTCTGTCTATAATAAGAAACTCTGTTCCAAACTTGCCTAATTTGCTTAATAGATTCACAATCGTCTGGTGGCTTAGGGAAACCCCTAATCTAACTTGATCAGAAAACTGAAATGTTATCAAGAGAAGTGGACATGGGTTCAAATGCCAGCGAACTTTTCATGTAAAAGGCTAGACAGTTAATACGTTAGGTTTTGTGGGCCACATTCAGTCTCTGTCTCATACTCTTCCAGTTTTCATTTTTATAATTCTTTAGAAATGTAAAAATGACTCTTGGTTCACAGGGAATACACAATTAGCCAACATTTAGAGTAGTGCCACTGGATGCAAATGCCCTATGTCTGTGCAGTCCAAAGTGGTAGATACCAGCTGGAGGTGCTTACCAAGAGCATTTATTGAGGAGTGCAACTGAGCAGTTATATTCTAAATTTTGTTTAACTTTAAACAGTCACATGCAGCTAGTGGCTACCATTTTGAACAGCACAGGTCTAGAGGATCTCTAACAGTGCACAAGAGCCCCAGAAATCGCTGGATACCTATGTCTCCCAAGAATCTACTGAAGAAGACTTGGACAATACGTAAGCTGGGTATCAGCAGTAATTGTTACTAATAATGGCCTCCAAGTATTAAGCATTGTATAACAATTCAAATGACTAACACCAAGGAGGAAAATTACGGTGTAAGAAATTTGAAACAAAACTCGTTGGCACTTCACAATTTATTAGAATGACATCTCTTCCATACTTGGGCAAATCAGAACTTTGAAGTGTTGAGAGAATTAATCTAAAGAGCTCTGAGTTTAAAAGACCTATAATGTTCCTACTTTTGATGGAAATGAAAATTTTTACCACTCAATTTGCACAGATTCTATTGAAGATGGATGTAACTAAAATTAGGTTTCTGTTAGCCTGAGAAGACAACTGATTTTCCCCATCACTGCCCTGAAATGCTCCTAGAAAATTGCTTTGCTTCATTCATCACACTGCCACTCCCAGCAAGGGCCCTAAAGTTCATGAGGCACAAACCTCCTTTGTTAGCCAAGCTGTTACACAAGAAACCTAAGTCCTCATTTTCACGTGCTGACAACATTTTCCAAGTCCATTACTGCATTCATAACTTGATTCTTGGAACTTGTGAGGTAGAAAATTAGGGGAGAAGACACTCATTCAACTTCAGAGGAAGCCTCCAGTCAATGCCTTAGACAACATCCACTAAAGGCTATTTGTTTTCCCCACCTATCTGGGACAGAACACGTCTCATTTAACTAAGCAAAGAATTTAAAACACACAGCCGGGTGCAAATCACTACATTATGTCCAGCTGATGATCCATGACTAGACTCACACCATTCCTCCAAAAAATTTTCGCCTCTAATATTTCTAATTTAAAACAGTCCCACATGTAAAGGCAACATTCCTGAAGAGGGGAAATCACTTCATGTAAAATCACAGGTTGAACCATAGAACACAAATCAGTAAAGTGCAACCAACTGGTTCAGTAAGTATTCACTCATAGGTCCAAGTCAAACTGTCTACAAAGAGTCTAGCATTGGGACCTCCCTGGGGGTCCAGTGATTAAGAATCTATCTGTCAACGCAGGGGACAAGGATTCGATCCCTGGTCTGGGACGATTCTACATGCCATGGGGCAACTAACCCCGAGCACCACAACGACTAAGCCCATGCACCCTGAAGCTCATGTTCCACAAGGAGAAGCTACTACAATGAGAAGCCTGTGCGCCACCACTAGAGTACCCCCTGCTCGCCTCAACTGGAGAAAAGTCAGCACAGCAACAAAGCCCCAGCACAGCCAAAAATAAATGAATTTTTTAAAATAAAAGAGCATAGTATAGGTATACCCACACTATGAAATTCCATGAAGCAACTGAGAAACAATGAGGTAGATCTGTCTGTACTGCTGTGGAAAGATATCCAAGATAATTGTGAGGAGGAAAAAACAAGTTACAAAGCATGTATATGTATTATGATCTCATCCGTGTGGGGGAACATATATAAACTTCATTAATACATAGAAATGTCTGGAAATGTTCATGGAGAAACCATTGATGGTTATCTTGAGTAAGTTCAGCAGGTAAGGTCTTTACTTTTCACTTCATATCCTCCCTAGAGAAGGAAATGGCAACCCACTCCAGTACTGCCTGGAGAATTCTATGGACAGAGGAGCTTGGTGGGCTGCAGTCCATGGGGTCACAAAGAGTCAGACAGGACTGAGTGACTAACACTTTCATATCCTCCCATACTATGAAAAAAAATTTTTTTAAATCAAGAGCTTGAATTACTTGTGTAAGTTTAAAATGTTTTTTTAAAAGTTTGGTGAGATCTCTGCAGTGCTTTCCCCAAAGACTTTTTTATTACTGGAGTGTTGATAATTTGAATGAAAAAGTCAAAGCTGTCCCTTTTGTACCTAAAGCCACTATAACATTCCTAAGATTGCCCTGGTCAATAAACTTCTATAGTGGGAAGGAGAGGGGGAAAAAAAAAGGGAAAAAAAAAATCACAACATTATGATGAAACTGGAAAAAAAAAAAAAAGGCACACTCCATATAGGGCCTTGGTAGGACAAGACAATCCACAAGTGCCAACCAGCTCTAGGCTATAAAGATCCCAGGAGAATCATCACATTTCAATTACCATCACTAACATTACTTATTATTTGGCCTGCTCCAGTCCCTAAGGAAGGCAGCTTGTGATGACAATACCCAGCCTCTTCTTGTAAAACAATTCATTAGGCAAAGCAGAACAGCTGGGGCAGCCACGTGCGCGTACTTAAAGCACCACCCCACTGGGACCTCTGGCTCAGATTTCCCTTTTGGTGAGGGACAGCCACCACCTTTGTGACAGCTGTAGAGTCCTCCAGGGACACTTCAGGTTTAATCAGTACTTCCCGCACTGGAGAGGGCCATTTGATTTCTAACATAAACTAATGGCACCCCGCTCTCAGCAGGTTACACCAGACATCAGATAAGAGGCTTTAGGGCATTTTTATCTTGTTCTAATGCTCCAGAGTTAATGAGGCAGCAAAAGATACTGTCATAGAGCCCAGTGTAGCTATATTATCCAATAAACAGACTCTTCCCAAGACAGGTTTAATATGGATCGAGAAGGTAAAGAAGGCTGCCTTAACACTGATGCCACTGAGAGGATGGGAATCCAGGCACCAGAAGTAGGCCAAATTCATGCACACTTTGCAGTAGACAGTGCTGCAAGGAAAGCAAGGAGTTGTCTCTAAACATGAAGAGTTAAAATGCTGATTTTTACCATCTTAAGCAGCATAAGTCTAATAGCTTTATCTGGCATTTGGGGCCAAGTTTTCAAAAAATGCTTCTAAATGAATCTATGTATTTTGCCAAAAAGTATTCTTAGGAGTTAGATTATTTTTTAAACTAGCAATATAGTTATTATGAAAATAGCTTATTATATTAATATCACATTTATTATAATAATTATATTACATTAACCAGGTAATGTATTAATAAAGGGCATTATAGGTGCTTTTTTTTTACTGGCTATAAAGCAAATGCTATTATGTTAAACAGTAATATCCCCAGAACCTACATAATACCAAGCTTTAGAAATAATTCAATCATCACTCAATAATAATGATAGCCTATTATAATCAAGGCTATGTGAGACACAGTGAAAACAGCAATTAGCCTTTGGATTCCCTGCTGCTGCTAAGTCACTTCTGCTGCTGCTAAGTCACTTCTGCTGCTGCTGCTGCTGCTGCTAAGTTGCTTCAGTTGTGTCCAACTCTGTGCGACCCCATAGATGGCAGCCCACCAGGCTCCCCCATCCCTGGGATTCTCCAGGCAAGAACACTGGAGTGGGTTGCCATTTCCTTCTCCAATGCATGAAAGTGAAAAGTGAAAGTGAAGTCGCTCAGTCGAGTCTGACTCTTAGCGACCCCATGGACTGCAGCCTACCAGGCTCCTCTGTCCATGGGATTTTCCAGGCAAGAATACTGGAGTTTTATAATGTACACTTCACTTCCACCCTAAATTGTATTCTCCTGGTCACAGTGGCTTAAAATCTTGACATTGTTTTTACTCTTATGTCTCTCCAGTTTTTTACTACAATTTCATATCTAGTTCCCGCCCCTCCCCCCACAAATATCTCTTACATGTCCCCTTCTTTGCATTCACACCATCCCATCTAGTATAAGCAGTTACTGAATTCCTGAACTGCCACAGCTTCCTAGCTGGTCTCTCAGCCCCATCACCACACCCTTCAATTCTCTATGGAGGTGACTGCTAGACTTTTGAAAATGATTCCTCAGGCTTTCCATAATTTAGATACTCCTCACTTTTCCAACCACAGTTCTCGTATCCCAAAATTGCTTCTCAGTCCAAAGTGTCTTCTTTCTTACCATATACTACAAATATTAGCCATTAACTTCTACTTAAGTTTCATCACTTCCAAGAAGTATTCCTTGAATTCTTACCTCACTTTTTTCCTCTTTAGGAGTTTCCTTCATACAGGGAAGAATCATGTCACATGAACGTGGTGTGAAAAAGGCCAAGCCATGCAGAGCTATAACACCAATGTAAAGATTTGTTTTTTAAAAAAAATTTTATTCCAAGAGCAGTGAAAAGTCATTGATGGGTTTTAAGAAGAGAATAAGGCCATGTCAATTTGTGTTTAGAAAATATTACTCTGACTGTGGAGTAAGGTAGTCATTGGAG
This sequence comes from Bison bison bison, assembly GCF_000754665.1. Lineage (NCBI taxonomy): Eukaryota > Metazoa > Chordata > Mammalia > Artiodactyla > Bovidae > Bison > Bison bison. Next base: position 1,490,939 of record NW_011494940.1, read on the forward strand.
AAAAGATCAATTCTACAGCTAATTCTGCCAGGAGAAGGGGAAAATACCAGAAACAGATTAAAGAAGCTGGATAAAGCAGGCTTAATGTAGATGGAGAACTTGAAACTCAATATTCTAGAGGAAAATGATAGTCATTTGAGTAAATACATGTTCATTATAAGGAAAAAAAACTAGTTTTTTTTAAAAAGCTGGTGTGCAGAATTTAGTACTAAATGTTCTTCTATCAAGTATGTATTGGCATTTACAGTGCCTTAACTTTCATTGAATCTTGGTTAAAAAAAGAAAGCTACACAAAATTTTGAGACAATTGAGAAATTCTGAATGTGGAAGGATATGAGATATTTTGCAATTACTGTTAATTTTTCTTGGGTGTGATAACAGGAAACGGTCCTTATTCTTAGGAAATGTATCCTGAAGTATTTAGGGGTAAAGTGCCTGATGTCAGAAACTTATTTCAAAATAGTTCAAGGAGATGGGGAAAAAAAAACATACACACATATACACACATCGATATTCATATCTATGGCTATGGTGAGCTCGTGGACGCTTAAAATTTTTTCATGATGAACCAGTGGAGGAAAAGAAGACAATGTAATTTCTTCTTAAGCTAGTAGAAAGGGGCTTTTTTCCCGATATATTCATGATATTGATATTCATTTATTTGATAATTTGAAATAAGTTATTTTTAACCTACATCTCTAAGGAAGTCTGGGATCTTAAAAAGTAAACCACCACAGGAAGACAGTCACCTAAGAATTATCCTTTCTACAAACAGTTAACAGATCAATCATGCTCCAGCCCTCCCTTTAGTTTCAAGCCTGGCTACTCCTGGATTCCTGATTAAGGAGAGGGAGGAAGACACTGCCTGTGCTTTTTCAAGTGGAAGACAGTTACTGAACCATGCTATCCAGTGCCTATGTTTACTAAACATTTAAGATAATGTTACCATCCCTGCTGTGGACCCCTTTCAGAGAATAGCAGGTATACAACTTAATATTCAAGTAATCTTTTATTGCGTTGCTCTCTTCTTTGTTAATGTCATTATGTTCCAACACTGAGATTATTGGCTAATTAAAACCCTTGTTTTTACCGAACTTGACAGGTGACAGCAGCAGAAATAGAAGCAGACAACCATAAACTATTTTCTCTTCAACCAGGACAAAAATGCTTCCTCTGTAAAGTTCCAGGAAGAACTCTAGAATTCTATACCTATAAAACTAAGTATTTTCAGGGAGGAGCTACTGTTAGCAATAATAAGCCTTTCAACCTGAGCTATCAGAAAGCTTATTTCTATGGTCAGACCTAGCTAGACATCTCATTCTTCTTTTGACTAACTGGGCAGGCATAGGAATGAAGCTCCTTATCTTAGTCCAAACTCAATGTGTTTATAGTCAGACTCTACAAAATGGATAAAAGATAAAATAAAAAATAAAGGTCAACAGCAAAATGGATGTCAAACACCTCCAATATTGCATTCACTAAAAGAAATGATTCTTTACACTCATTAAACCAAATAGGATGTTATAGCACCAAGTTGGGCTTCCCTGGTGGCTCAGACAATAAAGAATCTACCTGTAATGCAGGAGACCCTGCTTCAATCCCTGGGTAGGAAAGATCCCCTGGAGAAGGGAATGGCAACCCACTCTAGTATTCTTGCCTGGAGAATCCCCATGGACAAAGGGGCCTGGTGGGCCACAGTCCATGGGGTTGCAAAGAGTCTGACATGACTGAGTGACTAAGCACAGCACACAACACCAAGTTAAGGGGATAACTGGAAATTTTGTTTGGTTGGTTGTTTTAGGTTATTGTGAGTGTGTTTGTTAAGTTGGACTGAGTAAGCCATATACTAGATGTTTTCCCAAACTAGAATTAGTTAACAATGTAACTTTACAAGCTTATTCCATGAAGAACACGGCTTGGCATGATGGGAAAGACAAAAATGAGTGGTAAAGGGTCTTTGTTCTAAAGGAGGGCAAGTTCACTAATAGTAACTAAAGGGTCTGAGTAGCTTATTCCTCTCACTCAAAGATGTTTCTCCCTGTTGAGTAAGAAGAAACCCTACTATCATGGCAAGAGGAGAGAGAAAGAATTAAACCCACAAATAATTTCAAATTTCATTTCAGCCATAGTTTTCTCTAACCATACTTTTCCCCTATGCTGCTGCTGCTAAGTCGCGTCAGTTGTGTCCAACTCTGTGCGACCCCCAGGCAGACGACCAGGCTCCTCTGTCCCTGGGATTCTCCAGGCAAGAATACTGGAGTGGTTTGTCATTTCCTTTTCCAATGCATGAAAGTGAAAAGTGAAAGTGAAGTTGCTCAGTCGTATCCGACTCTTCACGACCCCATGGACTATAGCCTACCAGGCTCCTCCGTCCATGGGATTTTCAAGGCAAGAGTAATGGAGTGGGTTGCCATTGTCTTTAGCTTCTGGAAAAAAGCCAAATAATTACATGTTATAGCATCTCCTTTAATCTTCCCTCTCTCACTTGCTGGTAGAAAGATGGCAAAAAGAATGCAAGCAGAAGAAGGAAGAGAAATTAAAGGTGATGAAAGTTATCAAGATAATGTTCCATATTATTTGGGCTCATGGGCTGACTGAAGGTTGAGCTTTATTACGCATCTTATCCTCTTTGTTAGACTGTACTGTCACCTGCTACTCTTAAAGTTTCACAGAAGGCTCAGGATATGCAAGGACAGTTTTATTTTTGAGGGATCTGCTCAAATATCAAATATAAAAAAGAAAAGTATATGTTTGATTCTCCATCTATTTTAAAAGAGCTTCACTTAACTTCAGTTTCTTTTCACAACTGCTATAACAAAGAAAATACTACAGGGTTCCTGAAGGGTCTTTGAAGACAGGAATATGAAGAATTCCTCTCTATTTTAAGACTTCTCTCTCACAGCAAATGGTCACAAGCACACCACTTCAAGCCATCAAGAAAGAACCATCAACAGTTGAGTATTAAGACATGGCAGATGTAGTCATCATCCAGATTCTGGCTAGTCCCACTCTTGAAGAGGAATGAATGTTCTAAGAGAGAAACCCCATGTTTTAACTCAAAGTAAAGGAAAATGGAAAGATGAAAAAAGACCCAAGTTTAATTATCAGTAGTGATAGAAAAGGAAAAGCACATTAAATGCATTGTGTAAAATGAATGAAGTTAGAAAGGATTTTTCATACCGTACCCAAAAATAAGTGCACTTGCACTTAGGAAATACACACTATCCATGTTCTATTTTCAACACACAGTTATACAACACAAAGTCATTTCACCTTAAACAAACACACAAACAAATAAACAAGAGAGGCCAAGATCCAGTATCAATTCCTACCCCACCATTCCTACCTAATCTGCCAGTAAGTTAATGCAAATCAAACCAAGCACTTCACTGCTGCTGGTAGTGAAGCCGGTTCCCTTCCCAAGAGAGGCCTGTAAAACAGGACAGTCACTGACAGCAGTACAATTACTGACACAGATACAGACTTTATGGACATGTTTATCTCCGCTGTAAATCCACACTCTCTCTCCACTCCGATTCACGAGTCATAAAGAAATTGCAGATAATGAAAAAGTTGGGGAAATTTACAGCATGTCGGAAACCTCAGACAGCCAGAAGAAATTAAAGAGCTGACTAGGGATAAATCACACAGGTACAATTAAAACTTCCCACATACCTCCTTCATTTCCAAACTGAGGCACAATCCAATGGAGCTGATGAAAAGTTGAGGTCATGACTCCTCAGGCTGTAATCATTTCTTAACTAACTGCATGTTAAAAATTAGCCAATTCACGGGACATGTGTAAATGCTTTCTTGCTGCTTGCTACCTTGATTCCCTTCACTCTCCACTGGAAGCACCCATACAGCAATTCCATTTGTAAACAGGCCAAACTGCAACAAGCAATAAATGGAAAGATGATGTCCCCTCTCCCACTGCCATCTCTGCAGGTGCAGGACATCTTTTACCATCGCCACTGTGGACTGAGCATTAAAATGAGAAAGTGGAGCTACAATGGGTGAATGAAATTGGAGTTTTCTTCTTCCCCTATAAATAATCATTCTGAAGGTTTCATTTGATCTCTTTTCAACATTCCAAAAGAGATTTTAAAGGACTATTAGGTTTGATACTAGAATAAGAATTACTTCTGGTGATACTTGCTTGTCAATAGACTCAACCAATGCTCTATACTCTTTATGTAACCACCTCTGCATAAGCTTCAAAGTGGTCTAGTTTTAGCTCTACCACTCCCTCAACTACCCAGCTCTTTGCTTTTTATTTTTGTCTAAGGACAAAGGTTACAAGAGGGGAGGGAAAAATAAAACAGAAAGGTGAAACAAAACCAAACCTCCAAACTTTACCAGAATCTAGAAGTCTTAATTAATGTTTAACTCTTATTCCAATAAAGTAAATCAGAAAAATACCAAAGACAAGAAATAATGTCTGTTTCTTAAACAATAAGCTTAACAGATCCCTAGTACTGAAGACTAGAATACTGTGAGTTAATTGTTGGCCTCTCTATTCTATAAGCCTGTAAAATTCTCTGTGAAGGAAAAAATGATTTTATCACATGCTATACTCTTCTACTTTCCGCAAATTACTTACACGAAACTAGCAGGTTTTAAAAACACCAACCCAAACACAAGATCTGTCTGGAAAGCAGAAGCAAAGAACACAGATTTTACCAGCTAACTTCCACATGATTGAATGAACCAAGAGTGTCAACAAAGTTATACACAAGTCAATACTCATCTCTGTGCATCTCTATGGGACGAAGCCCTACCAAATTAGCTCTAATATGATTTTGAAATTCTGGGCCCTGTCAAGAAATGAAGGTTAACAGATCTTTTTAGAGATATGGAGGATGCAATTGACAAGGTTTCGATTTTGTTCCTGTTTGACCCCTTGATGATTTGAGATCCATTTTACACTTCAGAGAACCCAAATGTCATTTTCAATTTATATATTAAGATTTTATTCTCTATGGAATAAAAATAATTCTAAGATAATACTAAGACTTTCAACCCAGATATCACCACCATACAAAACTTAGGTCATGTCTAGTTCAGAGATCTCAGTTCTAGCCAGTCAGTAAGCATTAGACATGGTTTCTGATTAGCTTTTGCTTACAATGATCAGTTCCTTTAGTTTGTTGTCAGATTGGTGTCCAGTCTGAATTTTATTTAAAAGCTTCTAAGAGGCAAATAATATTTTATCAAATGAGTATTTGAATGAAACCAAGAAACACATCTATTGTTACTACTCTATGAGGCAACAGTAACCCTGGATTAAAAATCAGAAGACCTGGACTCTAGGTCCAGTTTGGCAAATAACTAAGTATGTGACTGAACAAATCACTGAAGTTCTTTGAACCTCAGTTACCTCATTTATTCAAATTGGAATAACAGAAGAATAGTAGAAAGAATTAAATGAGAAAGTACACGTGAGAAACATTGCAGGCTAGGGACTTCTCTGGTGGTCCAGTGGTTAAAAATCTGTCTTCCAGTGCAGGGGATGCGGGTGTGATTCCTGGTTGGGGAACTAAGATCCCACATGTGTGGGACAACTAAGCCCTTATGCAACAACCACGGGGCTTGCAAGCCACAACTAAGACCCAATGCAGCCATATAAATTTTTTAAAAAAGAAATAGCAGGCTCAAAAATGTTACTTGCCTTTCCCTCTTCATAAGACATGATTCTGGTTCTGTCCCCAATGAGCTGTGTGGTTTTCCTTAGGCAAGTCACCTAATATCTTTAGGCCTCTGTTTTTGCATCTGCAACATTAGAGGGTTGAGACTCAACGATCTCTAAGATTCCCTTTCAACTCTAACAAGCTATGATTACCAATCCTGTCACTAAATTCCTGGATGATCGAGATCTAAGTCGCTTCATTTCTTTTGACCTCAGTTTCTTCACCTTTAAATGGGAAACTTGTAAGAGGAGGAAAAACAAGCTGCCAGTAAACATAACTTTACTTACTAGCAATCAAAGAAATACATATAAAAAACAATAAAACAAAATTTTTCACCTATAAAATGGGCAAGTACTAAAAAGTTTCATGATATCTAGAGTTAGCTCTTTGTGTGTGTGTGTGTGTGTGTTAGTCACTCACCCATGTCCGACTCTTTGCGACCCCATGGACTGTAGTCTTTCAGGCTCTTCTGCCCATGGAATTCTCTGAGCAAGAATATCGGAGTGGGGTAGCCAATCCCTTCTCCAGGGGATCTTCCCAACCTAGGGATCAAACCTGGGTCTCCGCATTGCAGGCAGATTCTTTACCGTCTGAGCCACCAGGGAAAACCAGAGTTGGCTATAAGATATACGAATACAAGTACTTTCATTTACTGTTCTTAGAAATATGATTTGGACAAGTCTTTTCAGAGGTCACTTTGGCAAAATATTAAAGTTTTTAATGTGCCATTCACTTGATCTAGAGTAAAGGATGCTATTACAGCATAATTTACTTTTAGTAAAGCACTGGAAACAGCCTAAATGTCCATTAAGAAAGAATTAATGAAATACATTATGTGGAGTGAAAGTCACTCAGTCGTGTCCAACTCTTTGTAACCCCATGGACTATAGACTCCATGGAATTCTCTAGGCCAGAATACTGGAATGGGTAGCCTTCTCCAGGGGATCTTCCCAACCCAGGGATCGAACCCAGCTCTCCCACATTGCAGGCAGATTCTTTATCAGCTGAGCCATATTATAATGGTAGTCTGCACAGTCACAAAACTGATGATTTTGCTGTTTTCATGGGTACTGAAGGAAGTTCACAATGCACTAAGTCAAAAATGCAGGTTGTAGAACAGGAGTAGCATGACACCATGCATGTTTACGTGCGTGCGTGTGTGTGTGTGTGTGTGTGTGTGTGTGTGATACCTCTTAGAAATGTTTGCAGGATTTGGAGAAGTGTTCACCAAAAAGTTAAAAGCGATTACTATTTTAGGATGCTGTGATTTGGGGTGATTTTTGCTTTCTTTATATTTTCTACAATGAATATGTACTGTTTTATAATAGCAAAAAAAATAATAAAGTTCATATTTAACTTTTAAAATGAATATTTCAAAAAAGATTCTATGACTGTTTAACAATTCTTTTCAGTTACTAAGCAGTATCCCTTGTTTTTATAGATCATGACATAAACCATGTACGTAGTTGCATCTTTACGCCACAATCTAGCTGCTTACCTAGACATACTAAGCACTTCTCACATACCATTTCTAATCTTCTCTACAATGCTGTAAGACCAATTTCACTCTAAAGGAAACCTAGCAGAGCTTTTACATTTTAGAAGCTGTTTTCCCCCACATTAGATGTTATTTTGAAAAGAATAAGATACTCCAAACTGAGATCTTTAAGGCCAGAAAATTCTCTTTACTTTAAAAAAAAGTGTAAATACAAACAGATTTTATTCTTGGTTATCCTTTAAATCTCAATTAGAAGCACTCCTGCATATAGGAATTCTAAGCTGACATTAGGAATACTCTCAAGATTGCCGAAACCAGGGGAGGCACCATTGTTTGTAACCAAGTACACTGGACAATGAGGGGTGAGATTTGGACTGGTTATTTGTTGCAGGATGGCCTGCATAGGCAAACAAGAAACCAGAGTACTTAAAAATAAAAAATGTATAAATCATGTTAAAATTTTTGGATGCCATCCAGCATTAATTAAAAGCACATTAAAGGACTTACCTGGTGGCAGAGTGGATAAGAATCCGCCTGCCAATGCAGGGGACAAGGGTTGGATCCCTGGTTTGGAAGATTCCACGTGCTGCGGAGCAACTAAAGCTGGTGCGCCACAACTAAGCCCATGTGCTGCACCTAAGGAAATCTGTGTGCCTAGAGCCTGTGCTCTGCAACAGGAGAAGTCACCGCGACGGGAAGTCTGTGCACCAAAAAGAAGAGCAGCCCCGCTCACTGCAACTAGAGAAAGCCCAAGCACAGCAATGAACAACCGGCGCAACCGAAAACAAACAAGCAATATTTTAAAAACCTAATTAATTACTCTTCATTTCTTGACATATAACTTAAAGCGGAGAGAGAAAGAGAAGGAATGTCTGTGATCTAAACATAGAGGCACTCTCTCACCTTCCCACCAGCGAAGAAATCCGCACCTCTCTTTCCTCTTGTATGATCTAGTCATATGATCAATCTAAGGCCGCTGCACCTGTGCCCTAAACCCTAACATTTCAAGCCCTCTCAGGGACCTTGCTTACACTTTATCCCTTTTCACCTCTCTCTGCCATCTTTTCATCTTTGTCATAGAATTTAAATATATCTAAGTCCACTGTCCTAAAGTAAATAGGAAACTTTGACCACTTCTTCCTCTTGCGAATACCCTTTCTTCCTCTTAATAGCCAAACTCCTATTTCCATCTCCTATTTCACTGGTTGCTCACTCACTCATGCATTCAACAGCCTACACAATGGAGAATTCACACCAAAAGCCAAACCCCATGTCAAAAATCCAACTCAATAAAGATCTAAATGTAAGACATGACACCATAAAACTCTTAGAAAAGAACATAGGTGAAACATTTTTTGACATAAATCGTAGCAATATTTTCTGAGATTACTCTCCCAGGGCAAAAGAAATAAAAGCAAAAATAAATAAATGGGACCTAATAAAACTTAAAAACTTTTGCACAGTAAACTGTCAATAAAATAAATAGACAACCTATGAAATGGGAGAAAATATTGCAAAAGATGCAACTGACAAGGGCTTAATTTCCAAAACATGCAGACAGCTCATACAACTCAACAGCAGAGAAACAAACAACCCAATCAAAAGTGGAC
>NW_011494940.1:1499836-1505382 GCF_000754665.1 Bison bison bison
ACTGTTGCTGTTTAGTTGATAAGTTGTGTCTGACTCTTTTGCGACCCCATGGACTGTAGCCTGCCAGGCTCCCTTGTCCACGGGATTTCTTAGGCAAGAATACTAGAGTGGGTTGCCATTTCCTTCTCCAGGGGATCTTTCCAACCCAGGCATGGAATTTGTGTCTCCTGCATTGCAGATGGATTCTTTACCACTGAGACACCAGGGAAGCCCTCAAAATGGGCAGAAGATCTGATAAACATTTTTCCAAAGGAGACAAAGAGACAGACAACAGGCACATGAAAGACACTCAACACTGCTAATTATTAGAGAAATGCAAATCAAAACTACAATGAGGTATCACCTCATACCAGATGGAATGGCTATCATCAAAAAGTCTACAAATAATAAATGCTGGAGAGGATGTATAGAAAAGGGAACTCTTATACACTGTAGGTGGGAATGTAAATTGGTTCAGCCACTATGGACAACAGTATGTGCTGTGCTTAGCTGCTCAGTTGTGTCCGACTCTTTGTGACCACATGGACTGCAGCCCGCCAGTTTCCTCTGTCCATGGGGATTCTCCAGGCAAGAATACTGGAGTGGGTTGCCATGCCCTCCTCCAGGGGATCTTCCCAACCCAGGGGCTGAACCCAGGTCTCCTGCACTGCAGGCGGATTATTTACTGACTGAGCTAGCAGGGAAGCCCAAAAATACTGGAATGGGTAGTCCATCCCTTCTCCAGGAGATCTTCCTGACGCAAGAATCAAACTATGGTCTCCTGCACTGCAGGTGGATTCTTTACCAGATGAGCTACCAGGGAAGTCCATGGAAAACAGTACAGAGGTTCCTTAAAAAACTAAAAATAGAGCTACCATATATCAGGAATCCCATTTCTCAGTATACATCCAGAAAAAAACAGAAACTCTAATTCAAAATAATACATGCACTTTAATGTTTACAGCAGCACTATTTATAACAGTCAAGACATGGAAGCAACCCCAGTGCCCATAATATATATGTGTGTAATGCAATATTAATCAGTCATAATTTGCAGCAACATGGATGGACCTAGAGAATGTTATGCCAAGTGAAGTCAGAGAAAGACAAGAAGTGTACGATAGCACTCATGTGTGGAATCTAAAAAATAATGCAAATGAATCTGTATACAAAACAGAAACAGACTCACAGACATAGAAGACAAACTTGTGGCTACCACCAAAGGGTGGGGGGGAGATTAGGAGTCTGTGATTAACAGATACAAACTACTACATAAAAGAGATAAGAAACAAGGATTTACAGTATGGCATATAAAATTAGACAGTATCTTGTAACAGTATGAATGAAACTATAATGAAATATACTCTGAAAAAAACAAAACAAAACCCTGAATCACTATTAGTTTTGGTACACCCAAAACTAATACAAATTGTATCAATTATACTTCAAATAAAAAAAATAACAAACTCATTGTCTTCCCTTACAAACTTCTTCCTCCACTATTGTTCCTTCTAAAAAAGCTTTAGTGACAGACTGTAGCATCCTTTTGTCTCATCCTCAGAAAAGACTGCCTTCTCTGATCACCCCTTACAGATCAGAAGAGGTCTCACGGAAATTTGTTGTTATGGAATCTTATACTTCTTCACAGCACTCATCACAACCCTCTCACCACAGATTATTTCTGTAACGGTTTGATGTGTGTCTTCCTCATGACTGCTTTGCTTACTGCTGCAGCCTCAATTTTTATCACAGTGATTGGCTCATTTTAGTTACTTTAAATTACTTTTGTTGAAGAGATCCTTAAGAGAAGAGGGGAAAAAGTTCAATCAATTGATTGACAGATCAGTCCTTAGTGAGGTATAATTCATATAGGATGAACTGCACATACTTGAAGTGTCCAGTCTGGTAATATTTTCTTCTTAATATATTTGGCTGCGTCGGGTCTTAGTTGCAGTGCATGGACGCTGGCTCTAGGGCTCAGGGGTTGCAGCATGCAGGGTCTCCAGTTGTGGCACGCGTCAAGTTTGGAAGGGAAGACAAACGCTTTCACCACTACTGAGGCAAACCCTTCTGAGTCCTATGACTGATGAGAATTTTGCTGTCTGGTTGGCGGGAGCAGGCACTATTACTGGCCCTGTGGTGCCAGCCAGTATTCCTTCCTGTAATCCTTTCGAGGGGCTCTCTCCTCAGCCTCATGTATAACAGCGTCCTCACAAGACTGCACTGGCGAGTACTCAGCTGATTACTTTAGCAGAACCCTCTGCGGATCTCCAGGGTTCTCTCCATGCCGCCCTCTCCCCTCTGGTACTCTGTCCTCTCACTTCTTGCTACCTTGGTCTCTTCAGACTCCTAACTCTGTTTCTTCAACTCAGGGAGTCTGCTACTCTCTGCCTGAGTTCCCCCTCCCAGCACTGCAGCCTGGAAACTCTCAAAACAGTAAACTGAGATAATCACAGCGCTGACCTCCTCTCAGGGATCACTATCTTTTATTGCCTGACATCCAGTGTGCTAAAAACCACTGTTCATATCTTCTGTAGTTTTTTAAAAAGCTGTCTCAGGTGAGAAGGTGAAGCTAGTCCCTGATATTCCATCTCAGTCAAAAGCAAAAATGCTTCCATTGTTGTCTGCGTGCCCCTAACTTACACGCCCAGAGGAGAAATCTAGGAGTCATCCTTGACACCCTCTTCCTCCCCACCTCCGTTGATCTTCTATAGCCAATCAATCAAGACTTATTCTTTGTCCTAAATGGCTCTCAAATTCAAGGACATCGCTCCCTGTACACTATCAGCATCCTAGTTCGAGGCACCATGGTCTTTTTTTCCAATTTATTTGGTTACGTGGCATGTGGAATATTCATTGTATCATGTGGGATCTTTCATTGCGGTACACGGACTCCGTGCACCACGTGAGTCTCATGGGTTCCAGAGTGCACAGGTCAGTAGTTTGAGCATGCATGCTTTTTTGCCCTGAGGCATGAGGGATCTTTGACCAGGGGTCAAACCTGTGTCCCTTGCATTGCAAGGCAGATTCTCAGCCACTGGACCATGATGGAAGTCCCATCACCAGTCTATAGACTATTTCAATGACCTCCTACATGGTCTCCCTAGTTCTTCTCACGTCCCCCTCCAAACCAGTCTCTACACAGCCAAAACCTGAATATTCCTTGTCTATGCCCTCCATTGACTTGTCAGAGATCTTAGAATATTGTCCAATATCCTCAATATAACCAAGAAGTCTTACATGATTCAGTCTTTTTTTTTTTTTTTTTAAATATTTAATTTATCTATTTGGCTGCTCTGGGTCTTAGCTGTGGCATGTGGGATCCAGCTCCCTGATCAGGGATCGAACCTGGGCCCCCTGCATTGGGAGTTCGAAGTCTTAGCCACTGGACCACCAGGAAGTCCCCATGATTCAGCCTTTGTCAAGAATTAAATACTATGCCTTAAAATACTGAATTTTAATGCTGTAAGGATCTGAGAGGTCTTTTAGTCCAACAGCTTCATTTTTCAACTGAAGAAACTGATGCTCAATGTCACACAGCTAAATTCCTGATAAAGGTGCACTAGGCAGTAATAAAATTTAAGATTTATCGACAGCTTTCTAGGTGTCAAATATCATACTATGCATTTTTAAAAACTGAATCGAATCTGCATTTTTTAAAGTGAGTTTTCAAAGTGTACAATTCAATGGCATTTAGTAAATTCACAATATTTTTCAACTACCACCTATATAAGTTACAAAACATTTTTATCACCCACCAAAAAAATCTTTTACCCATTACTCAGACAGCCCTCATTTCCCTCTTTTTCTTGCCCCTGGCAATCACCAATCTCCCTTCTGTCTCTATGAATTTACATACCTAGGATGGTTCATATAAATGGAATACTATAATATGTGATTTTTCATGTCTGGCTTCCTTTATTGAGTATAATGTTTTTGAGATTCACCCATGTTGTGAGACTTGGACCATAAGAACTGATGCTTTTGAACTGTGGTGCTGGAGAAGACTCTTTAGAATCCCTTGGACTGCAAGGAGATCAAACTAGTCAATCCCAAAGGAAACCAACCCTGAATATTCACTGGAAGAACTGATGCTGAAGCTCTAATACTTTGGCCACCTGATGCAAAGAGCTGACTTGCTGGAAAAGGGGACAAGAGGGAGGGGACTTAGGAATACCTATAGCTGATTCATATTGATGTTTGGCAGAAACCAATACAATACTGTGAAGCAATTATCCTTCAATTAAAAATTAAAAAAATTAATTTAAAAAAGAAAAATCTAACTTTCTTCCCATGTTACCACTTTTCTTTATTACTACCCCATTGTCTACCATGCTGGCAAAGTGAGTCTTTTAAGAAAATACATATGATTATACACTTATTATGCTTAAAATTTCTCATATGCTGCCCATGATGATAACAACAGTTAATAGCGTTTAAGCACTTATTAAGTACTAATATACTATGCAAAGATTTTATAAATAATATTGTATTAAATTATCAGAACAATATTCTAAGGTAACATCTCAAAGTGAATGGTCAGGAAAACCCTGAGGATCCTGGGGATCACTAAGCCCCTTTCAGAGGGTCCATGAGTTCAAAACTACACGTATGATACTAAGATGGCTTTTTCACTTATTCTCTCAGAAGCGAACATTGAAGTTATTTAGAGCCTACCGAGCAAAAGGTGTCATAACATACTGAAAGAAGCAGCAGATATGAAAACTTAGCTCTTTATCAATCCAAACATTAAGGGTATTTGAAAAATGTAAAAACCACCATTCTTATCAACATTTTTTATTTGGAAAATAGTTACTCTTCATAAAAATATTTATATTAACATGTAATGGGTTTGTTCCTATTTTTAAATGAATAAGTATTTTAAAATTTTCTGTTTTAAATTCTGAATTAAATTCAGAAATTAAATATACATAAAATGCACATATAATCCACACAAACAAGAGCTTTTGGGTGATCAACATTAACTTCTAAGAGTGCAAAGGAGTCCTGACACCAAAAAGCTTAAGAAACACTATTCTAAGATTTTCATCTCCATTTCACAAACGAAGAAATCAGGGGTAAGAAAGTCAAGTTACTGCCTAAGTGGTAGATCGAGATTCATAAGGCTGTAATAAAGCTTCCAGAACCCAAGCTCTTAATTACTATTTTGTCCTTTCCTATTAATATTAGCTATTTATCACCTGGATCCTATCCACTTATCTTCAGGTAATTGTTCTTTCCCTTATGTTATCTTCAGGTCATCAATCTCCCCACTAGCCTGAGTTTCATCAGACAGAGGTATTTCTTAAGCTATACTACAATTCCTATAAGTTAATATACTACAAGATTCAAAAATTGGAATCAAGATTGCCGGGAGAAATACCAATAACCTCAAATACACAGATGACACCACCCTTATGGCAGAAAGTGAAGAGGAACTAAAAAGCCTCTTAATGAAAGTGAAAGAGGACAGTGAAAAAGTTGGCTTAAAGCTCAACATTCAGAAAACTAAGATCATGGCATCTGGTCCCATCACTTCATGGCAAATAGATGGGGAAAGAGTGAAA
>NW_011494940.1:1505482-1551690 GCF_000754665.1 Bison bison bison
CTTTATTTTTCTGGGCTCCAAAATCACTGCAGATGGTGACTGCAGCCATGAAATTAAAAGACACCTGCTCCTTGGAAGAAAAGCTATAACCAACCTAGACAGCATATTAAAAAGCAGAGACATTACTTTGCCAACAAAGGTCCGTCTAGTCAAAGCTATGGTTTTTCCAGTAGTCATGTATGGATGTCAGAGCTGGACTATAAAGAAAGCTAAGTGCCAAAGAATTGATACTTTTGAACTGTGGTGTTGGAGAAGACTCTTGATTGTCCCTTGAACTGTAAGGAGATCCAACCAGTCCATCCTAAAGGAGATCAGTCCTGAATATTCATTGGAAGGACTGATGCTGAAGCTGAAACTCCAACAATACTCTGGCCACCTGATGTGAAGAAGTAACTCAGTGGAAAAGATCCTGATGCTGGGAAAGATTGAAGGCAGGAGGAGAAAGGGACGACAGAGGATGAGATGGTTGGATGGCATCACCGACTCGATGGACATAAGTTTGAACAAGCTCCAGGAGTTGGTGATGGACAGGGAAGCCTGGTGTGCTGCAGTCTATGGGGTCGCAAAGAGTTGGACACGAGTGAGCGACTGAACTGAATTGAACTGAATATACTAAGGTAGTATACTCTTCCAAAGCTTTCTTTAAACCAGACAAACAAGTTTTGCATCCTACCAATTATAGATAAGATATAATTCCTTGGTTCTGGCACCTTAAGAGTTTTGTCTTAAAAACAAGTCTCCCAAAATGTCCAGTGATACCAACAATTAACTAGTCTTCCAGTGGACGTGTTTTGAATCATGAAATCCATCCGTAAAGTCACTGCTCACATGTACATTAGGTACAATGTACTCATTTCTACAAAGCATCTATGAACTGAAAAAGAAAAACAATGCTAAACGGTAAGCCACTAAAGATCATGTACAGTGCTAAAGCTGATTTCCTAAACCATCACAGCAAAGATGCCCAAACAAGCTCTTTTTCTGCAGGCATTTTCTTCTTCATGCTGCCTGTCCTTTCTAGTTGACTGGGGGAAGTGAACAAATTGATTTTCACAAGATGTAGCTCCAGTCCCCACGAAGTTGCTTCGTCTTTTTTAACACCTAAAACAATTCCTCAAAAGAAGCCTATATAGGAGGCTCAACTCTTTCTAAACATAATCCACTGCACAAGGTAGATTTCTCACTCCAGGGCAAATTGTTAGGTCTATAAGCACAGCACTTAACTAAGTCATTAATAATCCATCTGAAATCAATGGCTCCGGGGTAATTACCTGTGGTTTTCCCATCCCATCCAAACAACTTTTCTCTGTTCTAACAATTCTCTATTGCTTAGATCTTCTGTTTCCATTTTGTATTACTCACTCTGTATTTCTTATACCACTAGCATATTGGGGTCCAAAAACATACAAAAAGATCTGTCCTCTGTTTTTATAATTAAGGGACGGAAATTTTAATAACTAAAACGAAACTAGGAAAGTTATGACCTACCTAGACCAACCTAGACAGGATGTTAAAGAGCAGAGATATTACTTTGCCAACAAAGGTCCATCTAGTCAAGGCTATGGTTTTTCCAGTAGTCATGTATGGATGTGAGAGTTGGACTATAAAGAAAGCTGAGTGCCAAAGAATTGATGCTTTTGAACTGTGGTGTTGGAGAAGACTCTTGAGAGTCCCTTGGACTGCCAAGCAATCCAACCAGTCCATCCTAAAGGAAATCAGTCCTAAATACTCACTGGAAGGACTGATGTTGAAGCTGAAACTCCAATACTTTGGCCACCTGATGCGAAGAGCTGACTCACTTGAAAAGACCCTGATGCCAGCAAAGATTGAAGGCAGGAGGAGAAGAGGATGACAGAGGATGAGATGATTGGATGGCATCACCGACAATGGACGTGAGTTTGAGTAAATTCCGGGAGTTGGTGACGGTCAGGGAGGCCTGGCGTGCTGCAGTCTGTGGGGTCGCAAAGAGTCAGACACAACTTAGCTACTGAACTGAACTGAATAGTAAACTAAAATCTTCCTTATTCTTTCTATTCGTATTCTAAAATATGTATCAATTGTGCATGTGTATCAATATGTATCAAAATATGTATCAACTGTGTTATTAGTTCATCATGCAAGTTCTTTTTTCAATTTCCTCATGTAATGCCCAAGTTAGTCAACAAAGAAAACAGTTAAAGATGCTTCAACAGGCCTCTTAGTGGTCTAGTAGTTAAGACTTCGTGCTCCCAAGGCAGGGGGCACAGGCTCATTCCCTGGTAGGGGAACTAAGAGCCCAGATGCCACACAGTGGGGGGGTAAAAAGTGCTTTGGCTTTTCTAGGAAAGTAGTTTCCAAGGATCTGCAAGTGACAAATGGTAATATACATAAAAATGCATCACTCAACAAGGGTGTCAGGGAAGTTACACATCAAATCAGGAAATCAGTGAGTTGAGGAAAACATACCTTCATTGTCTCAATGTGAATTTTTTCATTCAATACCAATAATGATATTCTGATATTTCCATGGAGAAGTGGGAGAAGAAATCAACCACCCCAAGTTACAGAAGTAATTTACTATTTATTTCTAAAATACTATAGCTGAGACATTATTACAACCTAAATTAAAATGACAGGGGCAGCATTAACACAAAAGGAAAATATTGCCAAACTAAAATTCAAAAACAGCAAATGACTGCTAAAGACAATGACATGCATGAATGTCATAATCAAAATGTTGAGCAAAAGAAGCCAGCCACAAAAGAATATATAGTTGGCAATTCCACTTAAAGTTCAAAAACAAGCAAAATTCTTTTATATTATAAGTCATAACAGTGCTTGACTTTGAGCCAAGGGCAGGTAGTGACTGAGAGGGGCATGAAGGAGGTATTATATATTGGAAAGGTTCTATTTTTTTATCTGTTCAAGGTCACAGTTATATGGGAGTGCTGTTTTATGAAAATTCATTGAGCTGTACATAATCTGTGTACTTTTCTTCATGTACACTTTCCATTTTTAAAAATGTATTCAAGAACAAAAAATGATAGAACAGTGGAATATTTTTATATCCTGATTCTAAAGTTTCATTTTAGTTCTTTTTGTATTCAGTATCCAAAACTTTAACCTGTCAAATTCAACTATTTTCTCAAAGGATTTCTTCACTATTATCCAACCAATTTTAAATGTATTCTCCTACAACAGAGTCAATCAAATATAACAGTTCTTCCTTTAAAAATACCATTCTTTTTCCTATTTCTCAAGTCTTTTTCAGGTACACCAAACATTGGTAGCTTGGCCAAGCTTTTAATTTAGACTTAATGGTTAGAGATTAAGACTTCTAGACACCACATGTCATTATTTTTCTAGACTTCCCACAGCAAAGCACTCTATCATCACCTATAAATTCTCATGTAATATCGCCATCCTACCAGATCATATTTCCAACACAAAACAGTGTAGAGAATTTAGAAAAAAAGAAAAGGAACTGATATTACATTAAAACAACAACAAAAAAACACTCTTCATTTTGTTAAAATCTCTAGAGAATCAAAAATGAAATAGAGTCAAACAAAAATATCAGGAAATGTCAGTTTACTTCCCCAGGAGCAGAAACAGTTATTCTTATACCCAAAGCCTGGAAAGAAACTCAACTTGCATGCATACCTAATAACTGCAATTATTCAGTCTTTCTCTCCTCTTTGTCATAACAAAACCATATACAGTATTCCAAGCCAAAGGGGGAAAAAAGTTATCAGGACCATTTTACTTCTCAAACAGCTGCAATTCCATTTAAGACTAATAGACATTCTACATGGTGCTTTGCTCCTATTGAGTAGCTTATGACTTGAGTTCAGTTCTTCAGCTACAAAGAAAGGTTGAAAACAAAGCTGAACAAAATCTTGGCCAATGTTTGCTTATGAAAATATGCCTCTTTCACAAACTGAATCATTTCTTGCCACTGACTCAAGAGCTTCCCACTCCTTTTGTTACCCAACTTCTACTTCTGGAAGACTGTGGTAAGGATGGGAAATGAAGTATTAATATCATTAACTTTCATTTTGCTATTCATCACTTGCTTAAAATGATCAATTTTTGTTAATGGATCTAGTAATTTTTATTTAGAAAGCAAATAACTTTTCTTTAATGGAAAAGAGTTTAAAATTTTAACCGTATAGGAAATTAAGAACATAGATCTTTCAAGAAACTATAATTTTGTTTCTAGAATGGCATATAATTTTTCTTTATTTTTTAAGATAGCTTTTCCCTACTCAGAACAGAATGTGGTCACTGTTGATGATTTAGAAATTTCAGAAAAAACTTAAAAAAAAAATCACTCAAGACAGCCATCAAAACATACTAGTATTAATTTCTCATTTAAATGCTTTCTTCTCTGCAATCACCCTGTGGGTTTTTTTTTTCAGTCTAACTTTATTGAGACTTTTGATGGCTAAGTTGAAGACATCACTCAGTAAATGTCACATTATACTAAAAAATATGTGACTTATTTTCAAATATCTTTTGATATTGATTTCTAACATAATCCACAGTGGTAAGAGAACAGACTCTGTATGGTTTCAATACCTTTAGACTATGAAATTTTTGCATCTTGTTTTATGTTTCTGGATATATTCAGTGCCTTTTAGTTTACAGTCTATGGGAACTTGAATAGAATTTGTATCCTACTGTTGTGTGAAAATTGTATAAATCTTAATTATGTTGAATTGGTTCACAGTGCTTTCCAGGTCTACTATATTCTTCTGCTTCTCTGTATATTCATTCTATTAATTTTGAGAGTTTGATATTAAAATTCCAAACAAAAATCTTAATTTATCTACTTAAAAAATAACTGTAATATATAGTGGGAACTAATGTAACTTTGTTCTGTATTTTCCAAGTCTCCTGTAATGTGTTATCATACTTTCATAATTTAAAAGATAAAAACTAAAAAAAAAAAAATCCTAGTATTTTTCCTTCCAGTCATGTCTACACCCATGCTCTTAAAACAAGAAGGAAAAAAACTGCTGACATTGTGTCCTGCAATTTTTCACTTGCATTTTCCCTTGCGATTATCTTTACATATAATGAGCATTTTTCTGTCCTTAAATGCTCTTTATTGCTTTAACATGATTTTTACTAGCTACATTGTCATCTACTATACAAATATAGAATACAGTATCTACTGTACTTGGTTATTCACTACTAAACTTTAAATTCTTTGACTAAGTACATCCCTTTACCTATCACACATTTTGTAGAACTATGCAGAATACTACTTTGAAACCAACCTCAAAAAAATTAATTTAAGCCCTGCCTGCTTACCTCTATCTTTCCCTGCCCCACCCCAAAGTCAGAAGAGAATAAAACACCACAAGCATTTTATGGTAAAATCCTCTTTGTGTGTAAAACCACTGCAGAGGCAAAGTTGGGTTTATGAAATAACTCGACTAATGGAAAAAAGATATGAATGCTTATAAGCCTTAAAGGTAATTTGAGGCTTTGTGTATCCTAATTTGTTAACCAAGGGAAAAATGAGAAATAATGGCATGTATTTTTCCCCATTATCATAATACATTTTTGAAAACAAAATACTTAAGGCTAAATTGACAATTTCTAATTATGAAGAATATCTCTGATCCCTTCAAAGTGGGATTTCTGGATTTTATACTGTATTACTACCTAAATAGGATGAAATGCTAATGACTACGGCGAGATGGTATGGTAATGCAGAAAACAAAGACAAGTTTCATTTGGTATTTGAAAAATGCAGATTACAATACTGCCCATAAAGTGCTTTTGAATCAAATTTGCTAACTTAATTTTTCATGTTAAAATAATTTAAATTTACATTTTCTGCAATTTCTAGTGCTTGTTAATGGAGAGGGTCAGGAAACATGAAAAAGTTCATTATCACAAGTGAAGAAAAATAAACATTAACACAAGGTATTAATATTCTGCCTATAAAGTTGGCAATGATTTTTAAAAAATGATATTTGGTGTTAGCAAGGGGGTAGGGGTAGTAAATACTTTTCTGGAAGACAATTTGGCAGTATGCTGCTGCTAAGTCGCTTTAGTCGTGTCCGACTCTGTGGGACCCCATAGACAGCAGCCAACCAGGCTCCCCAGTCCTTGGGATTCTCCAGGCAAGAACACTGGACTGGGTTGCCATTTCCTTCTCCAGTGCATGAAAGTGAAAAGTGAAAGTGAAGTCACTCAGTCGTATCCGACTCTTAGCGACCCCATGGACTGCAGCCTACCAGGCTCCTCCGCTCGTGGGACTTTCCAGGCAAGAGTACTTCCCTCTTAATTAGAGATCCCACAGTTCTCCATCTACATGTAAAATGCAATCTTCACTCACAGGAAGACTTAACCCTGATGCAGATACAATCAAAACTTTGCTATTAATTAATAGATGCATCAATTAATTTCCTGGGCTCCAAAATCACTGTGAATAGTGATTGCAGCCATGAAATTAAAAGTGCTTGCTCCTTGGAAGGAAAGTTATGACAAACCTAGACAGTGTATCAAAAAGCAGAGACATCACTTTGCTGACAAAGGTTCGTAGTCAAAGCTATGGTTCTTCCAGTAGTCAGGTACAGACGTGAGAGCTCGACCATAAAGAAGGCTGAGCGCTAAAGAATGAATGCTTTTGAACTGTGGTGTTGGAGAAGACTGTTGAGAGTCCCTTGGACCGCAAGGAGATCAAACCAGTCAATCCTAAAGGAAATCAACCCTGAATATTCATTGGAAGGACTGATGCTAAAGCTGAAACTCCAATACTCTGGCCACCTGACGTGAAGAGCTGACTCATTGGAAAAGACTCTGATGCTAGGAAAGATTGAAGACAAAAGGAAAAGGGGGCGGGCAGCAGAGGATGAGATGATTAGATAACATCATCAATTCAATGGACATGAATCTGAGCAAACTCTGGGAGATAGTGAAGGACAGGGAAGTCTGACATACTGCAAATCCATGGGTCTGCAAAGAGTCAGACACAACTTAGTGACTGAAAAACAACAACAAAATAGATGCATCAACATCAAATATTTTGGGCCAATTGACAGTATTCAAGTTTAAACTGTTGATTATTTTTTTCCAGTTAACAAAGATTTGGATGTCTACCATATACAAAGAACATAACAGTTTCCTTCATAGCTCTAGGTAGCTAACTAAATGGAAAAGCACTACTATGCAATAAAACTATGCAAAAGCAATCTACTCAATTGAGAGGTGTAATGATCTGCCAAAGGTTATAGAGACCCCAAAAACCCACTTATGAAGTTACGGATATCTTACTTCACACATGCATTTCCCTGAGAAAACAAATAACTAAAACATTACTTGTTACCTAAGTAATGTGACTAAACTAGGCAAAAGCATTGTTTTCATCCTATTAGTAACACTAACCTATACAAACAGCTTTTACTTATTTCTAAAACAATTAAGATGCCCATCGACCAAGAGAAAGTGAAAGTGAAGTCTCTCAGTTGTGTCCAACTCTTTGCGACCCCATGGACTACAGCCTACCAGGCTCCTCTGTCCATGGGATTTTCCAGACAAGAGTACTGGAGTGGGTTGCCATTTCCTTCTCCAGGGATCTTCCCAACCCAGGGTTTGAACTCAGGTCTCCTGCATTGCAGGCAGACACTTCACCCTCTGAGCTACCAGGGAAGCCCACCTACTAAGGAATACGTAAAAGAGGTGATTTTTTAGTTTAACCAAATCTTTCTTCTCTTTCTGACTTCCCTGTCCTTAAGCAGGCTCAAAACATCATGGTGAACTCTAATTACAGTTTACTCCCCAAGATTCATCGAGACAGTTTACCCATCTAGTACTGAAAATGATATACCTGAAACATCTATTGCTGGTACGGTTCTTTCCATTAACACTGCCACTATTCATTCAAGCCCTCAATTGTTCTTGCTGGACTCAGTCCTTGCTAGCTTCCAGCCTCCTGTCTCTACCGTTACATTCTATCCTATGCATGATGCCTCTTAAAAGGTGCATGACTTCCCTACTCAGAAATCTTCAGTGGTAGAATTTTTTATGATGCATAAAAATGCTTAAGATAGAAAGAATGGGAGGGGGAGCACAGACAAAAACTACATACTATACATACACTATAGCCTCAGTTATGTTAAAAAGCATGCCCGTGTATACATATGGGTCCAAGTAGAAGTGTAAACACACACACCCCTACACAAATAGAAAAGGGAGGGCCAGGACGAGGAAACACATCAACAGTGGCCATCTCTTACTGGTAAGGCTGTGGTTATTTTTACTTTCTTCTTTATCTTTACAGTAAACAAATTTGTGGTAAACGGTCTTTTAGTAAATAAAGTATCTCTACAAACCATTTGTAACGAAAATTAGTTAACGTTACAGTCATTAAAATACTTTTTAAAGAAATTTCACACGCTCCCCGTTACCTATGAGTCTAATTCCTCATCCCTCAGCCCAACTCCTATTTCCCTCCGTTTAGTTCTTATGAGCCTTAATATAACCTGGGCTTCTTAAAGACCTTATTAAATCACTCACACTGTTCCTTGAGCATAACTGTTCTTTCAAACTCTGCTTGCTCCAGATCTTCATTCCACCTGGAATATGGTCTGTTTACATTCCCACATCAAAAACCTGTGTTCTTTAAAAAGTTAATCTTCAATGATCCAGAAATAGTAAGTACTACCACACCCCTTTCCCGGGTCCCCAGCTGACCATACTAATGGACTTCTCTGAATCAAGACTCCTCAAAATTCTCAGTTCAACAGCCCTAGGAAATCCTCACTAATCAATCTGTGTTGACATACAATATGAAACTTATCTGCCATTTCTGTAGCAATCAAATGTAATTGCCACTTCTCCCCTATCCCCAGAGTTCTTAGTACTCTTACAGAGCTATCTCCTCTACCTTCCATTAAGAATCATTTACTTAACTGTCTTATCTCCATTTTCTACTAGATTTTAATCTACAAAAGGGCAGTAATTATGTCTTATTCATCTTCATATCCCCTACAGAGCCTTGTAGGAAGTAGGCACTCAAACAGTTGCTGAATTGAACACTTTCTTCTTTTGCTATTATCTCATCACTCAAAATGGCTAAGCACTTGGAAACTTTATTTTAAAACAAACTCTCCTTGAAAATCTAGGTTTATTTCATCAATTTTAGCTTACATTCCTACTTTAATAAGGCATTGTCTGATACCACTTGGTAACTGGGAGAGTTGAAGGACAGAACAAGACAATCTGAGATAAGACAATCTGAGATGAGACAGCTGAAGCCATTCTGAGGGTCTTAGATCCAGGTATGGAAGTTACTGAATTAAATTACCACATTTTTGGTTTTTTCTACCAATCTCCTTAATCAAAAGCAAAATGTTATTTCTGACAACAGGGAAACTGAGCATCAAAAATACACACTGCTTAAGAAAGGAATCTTTTTTTAAATATGGAGAGATGAAAAGGAAAAACCAAAAGCTAAAACTCAAGTAAGTCATCAACAAAGTTAGGCAGTAACTTTGTCCAGTAAAGTCATAAGAATCTGTATCTCAATAAGAAACCCAGTTCAAGAGATAAGGGAAGAGAAAAAGCCAGAAGTACAGTAAGACTCATGCTGCCATCTAGAGGTTAAAGGCTAGTGAAAAATCATTTTTCTCCTTAATCAATCAAGTACAATTAATTTAACTATTATAGATAGAAGTACAGGAATTATAAAGTAAGCCTGATATCAGGCTACAAAGAAGACCATCCAGAGTATAAGAAGTCTCTCCCTGCCCTTCTTCATGGATTAAAATAAGAAATTAACAAAGGTAACAGTTCTTTTTCAATGATTCAATGGATGTTGGCAATTTGATTTCTGGTTCCTCTGCCTTTTCTAAATCCAGCTTAAACTTCTGGAAATTCACGGTTCACATACTGTTGACGCCTGGCTTGGAGAATTTTGAGCATTACTTTGCTAGCATGTGAGATAAGTGCAATTGTGCGGTAGTCTGAACATTCTTCAAGAGATGGGAATACCAGACCACTTTACCAGCCTTCCGAGAAATCTGTATGCAGGTCAAGAAGCAACAGTTAGAACTGGACATGGAACAACAGACTGGTTCCAAATTGGGAAAGAAGTACGTCAAGGCTGTATATTGTCACCCTGCTTATTTAACTTATATGCAGAGTACATCAATCGAAATGTCGGGCTGGATGAAGCACAAGCTGGAATCAAGATTGCCGGGAGAAATATCAACAACCTCAGATACGCAGATGACACCACCCTTATGGCAGAAAGTGAAGAAGAACTGAAAAGCCTCTTGATGAAAGTGAAAGAGGAGAGTGAAAAAGCTGGCTTAAAACTCAACATTCAAAACACTAAGATCATGGCATTTAGTCCCATCACTTCATGGCAAATAGATGGGGAAACAATGGAAACAGTGACAGACTTTATTTTCTTGGGCTCCAAGATCACTGTGGATGGTGACTGCAGCCATGAAATTAAAAGACGCTTGCTCCTTAGAAGAAATGCTATGACAAACCTAGACAGCATATTAAAAAGCAGAGACATTACTTTGCCAACAAAGGTCCATCTAGTCAAAGCTATGATTTTTCCAGTAGTCATGTATGGATGTGAGAGATGGACAGTGCCGAAGAATTGATGCTTTTGAACTGTGGTGTTGTAGAAGACTCTTGAGTGTCCCTTGGACTGCAAGGAAAACAAACCAGTCCATCCTAAAGGAAATCAGTCCTGAATATTCATTGGAAGGACTGATGCTGAAGCTGAAACTCCAATACTTTGGCCAACTGATATGAAGAGTTGACTCATTTGAAAAGACCCTGATGCTGGGAAAGATCGAAGGCGGAAAGAAAATGGGACGACAGAGGATGAGATGGTTGGATGGCATCACCGACTCAATGGATATGAGTTTGGATAAACTCTAGGAGTTGGTGGTGGACAGGGAGGCCTGTTGTGCTGTGGTCCATGGGGTCAGAAAGAGTCGGACACGACTGAGCGAATGAACTGAACTTTGTGTGTGAAGTCACTTCAGTCATGTTCAACTCTTTGTGACCCTATGGACTGTGTGTGTCTGTGTGTGTGTGTCTATGTGTGTGCGTGTGTGTGTATGAAGTCACTTCAGTCATGTTTGACTCTCTGTGACCCTATGGATTGTAGTCTGCTTGTGCACACACATCTGTGTGTGTGTGCATGTGTGTGTCTATGTGTGTGCGTTAAGTTGCCTCAGTCATGTTCGACTCTTTGAGACCCTAAGGACTGTAGTCTGCCCACAGGGTTCCTCTGTCCATGGAATTCTCCAGGTAAGAATACTGGAATGGATTCCCATGCCCTTCTCCATCCACCAAAAAAAGTTGCATCAGCGATTTCCCTGGCAGTCCAGTGGTTAGGGCTCTGTGCTTCCACTGCAGGGGGCACAGGTGTGATCCCTGACTGGGGAACTAGGATCCCATATCCAACGTTGCATGGTCAAGAAATAAAGAAAAGAAAGAAAGAAAAGCTGCACCAAATAATTTGTAGTGCAAAAACAACCTCATCAACGCAGACTACCAGAACGAAGTACCAGGTTTGAATGGGGAAGTCTCAATCTTATTTTACCATAAAATGTTATTCTAAAAACTGGTAGCTGATTAAATTAAGCCTAAGCACTGTCCTGGATTTAGAAAAGGCAGAAGGAATTCCAAAAAAAAATCTACTTCTGCTTCATTGACTATGCTAAAGCCTTTGACTGTGTGGATCACAACAAACTGTGGAATATTCTTAATGAGATGGGAATACCAGACCACATTACTTGCCTCCTGAGAAACCTGTACACAGGACAAGAAGCAACAGTTAGAACTGGACAGGGAACAACAGACTGGTTCAAAATTGGCAGAGGAGTATGTCAAGGCTGTATACTGTCTCCCCACTTATTTAACTTATATGCAGAGTACATTATGCAAAATGCTGGGCTGGATGAATCACAAGCTGGAATCAAGATTGCCGGGAGAAATATGAACAACCTCAGATATGCAGATGACACCACTTTTAATGGTAGAAAGTGAAGAGGAACTAAGGTGAAAGAGGAGAGTGAAAAAGCTGGCTTAAAACTCAACATTCAAAAAATGAAGATCACGGCATCCAGTCCTATCACTTCACAGCAAATAGATGGGGAAAATGTGGAAACTGTCAGATTTCATTTTCTTTGCCTCCAACATCAATGCAGATGGTGACTGCAGCCATGAAATTAAAAGATGCTTGATCCTTGGAAGAAAAGTTATGACAAACCTAGACAGTGTATTAAAAAGCAGAGACATCACTTTGCCAACAAAGGTCCATATAGTCAAAGCTATGGTTTTTCCAGTAGTCATGTATGGATGTCAGAGTTGGACTATAATGAAGGCTGAGTGTCAAAGAATTGATGTTTTTGAACTGTGGTGCTGGAGAACACTTTTGAGAGTCCCTTGGACAACAAGGAGATCAAACCAGTCAATCCTAAAGGAAATCAACCTTAAATATTCATTGGAAGGACTGGTGATGAAGCTGAAGCTCTAATACCTTGGCCACATGATGCAAAGAGTTGACTCATTGGAAAAGACCCTGATGCTGGGAAAGACTGAGGGCAAGAGGAGAAGTGGGTGACACAGGATGAGACGGTTAGATGGTATCACTGACTCAGTGACATGAGTCTGAGCAAACTCTGGGAGATAGTGAAGGGCAGGGAAGCCTGGCATGCTGCAGTTCATGACATGAGTCTGAGCAAACTCTGGGAGACAGTGAAGGGCAGGGAAGCCTGGCGTGCTGCAGTTCATGACATGAGTCTGAGCAAACTCTGGGAGATAGTGAAGGGCAGGGAAGCCTGGCGTGCTGCAGTTCATGACATGAGTCTGAGCAAGCTCTGGGAGATAGTGAAGGGCAGGGAAGCCTGGCGTGCTGCAGTTCATGAGTTGGACACGACTTAGCAACTGAACAACAACAGCAGCAGCAGCAAGAATCCTTCCTGAAATAGCTAAATGAACATACAGGATCAGCAGAAGCAATTACTTGTAGCAAAATAAGCTAAATTTCTTAAAGCTTTTTAGACAGTAATATACTCAATGTGGTCTTCTTTACTTAACAATTTTTTAGCCAATCTTTCCTGTATAGTACAAGGTAATTTCAAACCAGTACAAGTAAATGAATATAAATCAAACTGAGATTTTTATTATATGGTTTATGGGGAAGTGTAATTAAGAACAAATGCATCAAATTCAACCTCTTCATGATAAAAACACTCAATAAACTAACAATAAAAGATAACATCCTCAGGGAACTCCCCAGCAGTCTAATGTTCTCCCAAGGGCCTGGGTTCAATCGCTGCTCAGGGAACTAAGATCCTACAAGCTGAATGGTGTGCCCTCTCCAGAACCCTGCCTCCCAAAAAAGATAACATCCTCAAACTGACGAAGGGCATGTACAAAAAACCCAATATCATACTTAATGTTTTCTCCCTAAGATCAAGAGGAAGACAAGGATGTCCACTCTTGCCACTTCTATTCAACACCATACTGGAATTTCTAGCCAGGGCAATTAGATAAAAATGAAATAAGAAGAAAGAAAAGGAAAAGAAAGGTAAGAAAAAGAAGGAATGAAAAAAGAGAGAAAGAAAAGACATCCAGATTGGAAATGAAGAAGTAAAATATCTCTATTTGCATATGACAATTCTGTATATAGAATATCTTAAGTAATCTACTAAAATACAATTAGAACTAATAAATAAGTTCAGGAAAGTTGCAGGATATAATATCAATATACAAAAATTGATTGTATTTCTCTACAGTAGCAATGCACAAACTGAAAATGAAATTAGAAAAACAATTCCATTTATAATAGCATCAAAAAAGTTAAGACAGGAATGCATTTTAACAAATGAAGTGCAAAACTTATACTTTGCAAACTGCAAAATATTGTTCAAAGAAATGAAAGGAGACTTGAATAAACAGAAAGATATACCACATTCATGAATGACCTTAATTTCATTAAGATGAAAATACTCTCCCTGAAACTAATCTACAGATTCAATGCAATTCCTACTCAAATGTCATCTGACCTCTTTGCAACAACTGACAAGTTAAAATTCCTATGGAAATTCATGAGACCCAGAACATAAAAAAAAAAAGAAAGAAAAATCTTCAAACAGAAAAACAAAGTTGGAAAACTCACAAATCCAAATTTCAAAACTTACTACAAAGTTACAGTAATCAAAACAGTGAGGTACTGCTGTAAGCACAGATATACAAGTCAGTAGAATAGAACTGAGAGTCCAGAAATAAAACTTCATGTTTATGGTCAATTGATTTCTTACAAAAATGCCAATACAATTCAGTGGGAAAGGAATAGTCTTTTCAACAAATGGTGCTGAAACAACTGGATATCCACACTCAAAAGAATTAATTTGCATCCATAACCTCATACCATATATAAAAAATTAACTTAAAATGGATCAAATACCTAACTATAAGAGCTAAAGAATAAAACTCTTAGAAGAAAACATAGGTATAAATCTTTATAATTAGGCAATAGTTTCTTAGGTATGACATCAAAATACAACCAACAAAATAAATAACCGATAAATTGGACTTCATTAAAATTAAAACTTCTGTGTCTCAAAGAATACCTTAAGAAAGTAAGAAGATAACCCACAAACTGTAAGAAAACATTCTACAAATTACGTATCAAAAAAGCAACCTGTTTCTAGAATACATAAAGAACTCTTAAAACTCAATAATTAAAAACAAAATCCAATTTTTAACTGGGCAAAGGACCTGAATATAGTTCTCTAAAAAAGACATACAACTAGTCAATAGGTACATGAAAATATGCTCAATATCACTAGTTATTAGGAAAAATGCAAACCCAAACCACGGTGAAATACCACTCTTCATAATACATCCACTAGGACGGATTTTGTAATAATTTTTAAAAAACAAATAGTAAGTATTGGCAACGTGTTGAGAAATTGGAACCTTCACACACTGCTGATGGGAATGTAAAATGGTGCAGCCAGTATGGAAAATATTCTGACAGTTCCTCAAAAGATTAGATATAGAGTTACCATATGACCCAGAAATTCCATTCCTAGTCATAAACTAAAGAGGATGAAAACATATGTCCACATAAAAACGAGTACATGAATGTTCACAGCAGCATTATTCATACTAGCCAAATAAAGGAAATAACCCAAATGCCCACTAACTAGTGGATAAATATAATGTAAATAACCTAAAAATACACCTATACAGTAGAACATTATTCAATTCTAAACAGAAATGAAGTCTTGATACATGCTTCAACACAGATGAACATTGAAAATACTATGATAAGTAAAAGAAACCAGTCACAAAAGACCACATAATATGATTTAATTTATATGACATGTCTACACGAGACATTCATAAAGACAGGAAGTATACTAGTAGTGGCCTAGGCCTATGGAGTTTAGGGGAAAATGAGGAGTGACTGCTAACGAGTACAGGATTTCTTTGAGGGGTGACAAAAATGTTTTAAAATTTGATTGTGGTAATGGCTGCACATCTCTGAAAATACTAAAAATCACTGAATTGTACACTATAAATAAGTGAATTGCAGGGTATGTGAATTACATCTCAGTAAAGCTGTCATAAAAAAAATGAAAGGGAAGAAATGAATCAGAACTCCAAGCTTTAGCTCTAGTTTCAAATTGCATGATCTGCTGCTTTCCCAATCTTCACATTCCATTTAAAATTATTTTGAATATCGCCAGCAAGCAGGTCATCCACATAATTACTAAAATGTTTGTAGCCTTCAAAGACAGGGGTAATTTTTTTTTTTAATGGAAAAAAACTGTTGAGAATCAATATTCGATAAGATTTATGACAGTTCAATGGGTCTGAGGAATAAAACAAGACATGTGCTGCTACAACTTACATGACTAAATCATGAACACTGTCCAGGTCATAATAATGCTGTGGGCTGTAGTCCATGGGGTCGCTAGGATTGGACACGACTGAGCGACTTCATTTTCACTTTTCACTTTCATCCATTGGAGACGGAAATGGCAACACACTCCAGTGTTCTTGCCTGGAGAATCCCAGGGACGGGGGAGCCTGGTAGGCTGCCCTCTATGGGGTTGCACAGAGTCGGTCCTGACTGAAGCGACTTAGCAGCAGCAGCAGGAGCAGGGGTCAGGTAGAAGACAAAATCAAACCATTATCAAGAAGCTTCACACTATATTTACTATGTGTGGTTGATCATCCACTGTCATAAAAGAAAAATTCCAGACATTATGAGATCTTCAAATGTTACTACTCATCATTAAAACACAAACTATCCAGAAAAAGAACAATTTTCAGAAGCTCCACTTTTTCAGTTTTAAGTGAATGGATTTCATTAAAAAAATCTGCTCATTTCATCAAAAGGCATTAAGGAGTTGATCATTCAGTCATTCAATCAGCAAATACATACTGCACATCTACCATATGGCAGGTACTCTGTGGGTTACAGAAGACAGCTCCAAAATATGATTCTTACCTTCAAGAGCTACAATTAATCTAAGAGATAACACACAAACCAAAAGTCTCCCAAAATGGTAAAAGTGACAAAAAAATGAAACAAATGAACTGCTCTAGGAGCTATCTCGGAGGTCAGAAAAGTGAGTTTACTTTCTAGATCAAGTTTGAAAAGGAAAGGCTGATGAAAGAGGTAGATTCTGGCTAAACAATGAAGGACAAATAAAATTCCTATATTAGAAATAGGTCAGGGAGGGCTTCCTGAGAAAAGGAACAACATGAATTGAATTAAGAAGATGGGGAAGTGTCCCAGGAAGAGAATTTCAAATGCAGACAACGCACGGTATTCTGTTCGGGAGCAGTAAGAAGGCTAGACGTTAGGCTCAGCCCAGAGTAAGGGGATTTTGAAAGCCATGTTAAGGAATCTGAATTTTATTGTATGGGTAATGAAATACTACTGACTTATGAGTAAAGGACAAACAGAAAGCAAACACTACTTTAGAAAGATTAACCTTGTATTGGTAAACAAGATGGACTGATATGAGGTAGCTGAGACACAAGGAGGGCAGTTAGAAGGTGACTACAATAGTTTTGGTAAGACAAGAAGGACACAGAACTCAGATGGAAGTAACAGAAATGGAATTTTTCATACAGTAAAGGTAGTTTTTTATAATTCTATATATTTCATGGGAATTTCACATAAATTAACTACCCATATAAAGTCTGGGGGCCCCAATCATGAAAAGCTATAAATACCTATATAAAACATTATTGCATTCTAAAACCTGGATACCAAAAGGGTTATCTGAGATATAATCACGCACTAAATCAAGAAGCAGGGTTCATCTTCCAAAAGATACAATCTAGTTGCTATTAGCCCTAGAAGGCTCACATTTTTTCTATACTAACACTAACAATGCTCCAGGGAAGTGACAAACAATCATGTTTTGAGGACAAATTTTTTTTGGATTTTTTTTCTTTCCATCATCTTTATCAGTTACAGATATTTGCATGAAAACAGGATCAGGGGTCCTTGGGGATTCATCAGTTCGTATTGCTTATTTTTCATCCATGTCATCCTCTCAATTAATGCAGGAAGGAGGATTGAGATATCGAAACACCAGATTAGGGTGTCAAGTAAATGTCAACCCCTAGAGTAGATGAATAATCTGTAAGGACAAAAAGGATCTTGTTTTTATGCAAATACCCTATACACAATAAAACAAAGAGGTTATAGCCAAGAAATCCACTACATATCAATGTGATTCTTACCAATTCTAAATTAAAAAACTATTTTCTGCATGTCAACTAATTATTATGATCAGGGAAAATGACAATCAGTTAGCAAAACACTGCTACAGAAACTGAAAGAAAGCTGTATTTTGAACTAGAAAATAATTTCGAGAAATCTCAGCTGTGCTCATAGAACTCATCTGGCAGAAACAAGCATTTCTACAGCATAATTTTGGTTCCCTGCTTAAGGTCACTGAGTTCGGTGACTTCAAACCCCTACCTCCAAAGCCTTAAGTTTTAGAAATAATAATTAATAATATTGATGATCTTAGCTGTGTGCAATAAAAACTGAAACAAACCACACCAAGTTTCTGTTTTTGTGCAAAGACATTAAAATAGATTTACTGATGCTCAGAGAACCAACTCGTTATCCTAAAAACTGATAAAGAATCATTTATCCAGTAAGAAGAGCATTCAAGGTAATAAATAATGAAGAGTTGGTTAAGATAAGGTTCTTCACAGAAAAATCCTAGCTAATAAGAAGGAATGATAGAATTAGTGTAATACCATTTCACAGCTTATAACAAAATAGTGAATCTAGGCAGTTTTCAATGGCTGCTAAAACACTGGTTATAAGGCTGATAGAGAATTTTATGAGTAACAGATCAGGCAAACAATACCTTTACCAATGAATTAATCTTAACATCACAAAGATCAAGACAAGCAGACAGGATGTACCCTTCTGAAGGATGTGTACAACACCATTTATGAAATATTCTTGTCAAAATAAAAATAAAAATCAATCCTGTATCTGTATGAGCTTCTAAATCTAATTACTGGGAAATAAGAAGGGATAGATGGACATATTAAGCACTACCACAGGGATAAAAGGAATAAAATCCAGAATGGGGAAAATTCCACAGAAAAAGTAACAATAATAAATGGCAAAGGAAAATAATAGGGAGGTGGAACTATGCCAGATTAAAAGAAACTTAAGAGACATATTAATCAAATATAGTACACCTTACTTAAATCCTGATTCAAACCAACCAACTATATAAAGACAATTATGAGTGAACCAGGGAAATATGAATTCTGATTGGCTATCTGATGATATTAAACAAGTCTGTTAAAATTCTTTAGGCATAATTAATAGAATCGCAATTATACTTAAGAAAAAAAAAAGGAAAGTCTTTGTCTTTTGGACTCACATATGAAGTTATTTAGTAATGAAACAATATGATGCCTGAGATTTGCTTTAATTATGTACGTTGGCAGAGGTTGAAATAGATTGGCCAGATGCTAACTATAAAACCAAGTCATCAGTATATAACGTCAATATTCTACTTTCTCTCCTTTGGTATATGTTTGAAATTTTTCATAATAAAAAGTAGAGAAAAAATACTTCATTATCTTTCTCAGCAGGAAAATAGGAAAAAAAAAACTAATCAGAGGGAATATAGTAATTTCATCTACAACTAACTAGAGACAACACTGTTGATAAATACATTCAGTAATATAGCATCTTTTTGATATAAGCATAAAATTTTATCTCTCTTTTGAAAAAACTTTATTTCATAAGAAAAACTGACATAGATAAAGGATTGATCACTGTGATCATTACAGCATGTATTATCCAGAGCTAGAAACAGAATCAAGTTCTACACTGTATAAGTCTCGCATTTATGAATTTAATAATCATGGGGTTTTCATTATAAACCCTTGAGGTCTGTGACATACATGGTAAAGAGTAATTCTGCCGACAAGCTTCAGTCATGAGAAATAAATGACTAGTATACAGAGGAGTTAGGGAACAAGTGCACATCGCAGACCACCTAGCAACCGTGTCTCAGAGCAGTCTGTGGCTCTCTGCTCCTTGATCCATGAAGTGATTTTAAAATGTTTTCTTGGGAAACAAACGTCAACTGCTAATGATAGTAATGGAAATAAAGAAAACAAAAACAGGACTAAGGAAGTGCTATTAGTCGAAAATTGGTAGTTTTAAATTAAATTTTAAAGTGAAATGTTGAATTGGTAGTAAAATCAATGATGTGGACAAATCCACTGCATGTTCTATAAACAAGAGAAACAATTTGTTAAACTGCTGTTGGGAATTACATTAATCAGTACAAAACAATTTTGAAGAAAGTTATAAGCTACAGTAGTCTCTCAAAATTGTGCATTTATCAAGGTCTGAGGAAGTACCTACCCAATGAGAACAAAGTTCTAACACTCTATGTTGAGTATTTCTTTCAATTACAAAGTGAAAATCTTCTACAATTCCTTTTCCAGTTTTATAATGAACAGAGTATGGAAAGAAATATAGTTAAAAATCATTTTAAACTAAAAGACTGGAGAGCAGACAGGAATACAGAATTTTAAAAGCATTACTCATACTGGCAGATTACATTCTTGGTGTGTTACAATACCCTTCCTTTGGGGAAGCAATCCTCCCCAAATGCATTCCACATGATCTGAGTCAGACTTAACGGTTCCAATCTGCATGTGCACCCTGGCCCCAGGCTGGCCCATCTCAGTGCTCTATGCTACCTGGCTAAAGGACTTGGTTCCAGGAAAGGTATGTAAGCCAAGATGGAATAGTCAGAGGCCCCCACAGGACCTTTTCTGGGGAATTTTCAGAAAACATCTTCTTTCCTTTGGGATTACAAGATTTAAAGACATATAAACTGGAGCTCCTATTGGTCACCTTCCTGAGTGCAAGGTCAAAGAATAATAATAATGCATGAGTGAAGCAGAACTCTGAGATGTAAAACAAAAGCAAGAACAAGAGCACATTCCTAAGACATCACTAAGTGTCATGGATCTGGGGAGGGATGGACTGGGAGTATGGGGTTAGCAGGTGCAAACTATTACATTTAGAATGGATAAACAAGGTCCTATTATATAGCACAGGGGACTATATTGAATATCCTGTGATAAACCATAATGAAAAAATATAAAAGAGAATGTATATATGAGTATAACTGCGTCACTTTGGTGTACAGCAGAAATTAACACAACATTGTAAATCAACTCTACATCAATAGAAAGTAAGTCAGTAAGAGTCAAGGATCAAGATATGCTCAAAACTATTTCTACTCCTAGAATTTTGATTTATGTGAATAAAATCCTTTTGCTTAAGCTAGTTTGATTGGACATTCTATCACTTAACACTCAAAGAGTTTCCAATATACTTTCACTGTACAGAGAAAAATAACTTGCAACCTAGTAAACTCGGTAATTATTCCAGCTCACTCTATCGTAAAAGGCTTACTTCATAGATTACAGTGGCTTCTTACCTTTAGAACACCTAATAAAGATACTTCTTGAATTATGCCCGAACGCATCATGAAACACACAGGATGGCCCCTAAATAAATGTGATCTGGGTACTCACACTCATCCAGCCCCAACTGATAGGCCAGGTTCTGAAGGCCTCGTACCTTCTCCATCAAGTTAGCTGTGGTGAGGCTCCCCAGTTCTGAAACAGAATCATTCACTTCAATACCATTTCTTTCTTTCTTTCTAGTAACAACTCACATGGGTTGCAAACCCTTGCTATAAAAGTTTTCAAACTTAATTACTACTGAGTAAATAGAAAATGGATCCATATCTCTTCCTATCCACTCACTCACCCTAAACACACAGACATACAAATCAATGAATTTTTCCACCACTGCAAATGCCTCATATGAACTTACCCACTTAATGAGAAAAGAGTTAGCATAAATACAATAGCAATTATGTGTTTTATCCTGAGGATCCTTTTATATCATTCACTTTGCCTATCATACAAGATGAATACACTAATATGGAACCTCGTGATCGGACACAGCACTGAGAAAGGCTACAGACAGATCTTTGACTTGCAGTATGGACACCATCTCCACCGTCATTCACAAGTTCTCACTGGTCCAGCTGATACTTCCCAAGTGAAAAGAAAGTGCGTGTGAAAGTCACTCAGTCATGTCCAACTCTTTGCAACCCCATGGACTATACAGTTCATGGAATTCGCCAAGCCAGAATACTGGAGTGGGTAGCTGTTTCCAACCCAGGTAGATCTTCCCAACACAGGGATTGAACTCAGGTTTCCCACATTACAGGCGGATTCTTTACTTGCTAACCACTATGGAAGCCCAAGAATATTGGAGTGGGTAGCCTATCCCTTCTTTAGGGGATATTCCCGACCTACCCAGGAATAGAACCAGGATCTCCTACATTGCAGGCGGATTCTTCACCAGCTGAGCTACCAGGGAAGCCCTTCCCAGGTGCAATCCCTAGGTCAGGAAGATCTTCTGGAGTAGGAAATGGTAACCTGCTCCAATATTCTTGACTGGAAAATTCCATCGACAGAGAAGCCTGGCAGGCTACAGTTCATGGGGTCTCAAAGAGTTATATATGACTGAGCATACATACACAATATTTCAATTAACAATAAAATAGCAATGATACACTAAACAAAATAGCGATAAAAAGTAAATAAGAGTCAAGGATCAAGATATGCTCAAAGCTACTTCTACTCCTAGAATTTTTACTTATGTGAATAAAATCCTTTTGCTTAAGCTAGTTTGATTTGACATTCCATCACTTAAAACTCTAACAGTTTCCAGTATACTTGCACTGTACAGAGAAAAATATATATAACCTAGTAAACTCAGTCGTTATTCCAGCACACTCTATCATAAAAGGCATACTTTGTTTAGGAAAAAAAGACTAAATATTAATCCAAACTTTTCCGTCAAATCAAATGCCTATAAAAATTGTTAAAGTTTACCAGAAAAGAAGACAGTAGACTTAAAGTAAAAACTTACTTTCCGAGATTTGCATTTAAATAGCACCAAATTACTTTTAGGTTTAAAACATAAGTCAATCTGCATAAAATATAATGCTCTGATCCTTTACTAAAACTTTGAAGTTTCCTTAGAAAATACATGCTGATGGAATATTATATAAATGTCTGTTTGGAACATTAAAGCAATGAACCTGAGATGCCCTTGAGACTTAATTTTCCCCTGGCTGGAGGAGGGGATCTGCTTTTAAGTATTTCACGCAGAACAATAAATTACTTCTGAGATCAAATAGAGGTGTTATTTTCTGCAACTTATCATGCCACAATTATTATCTATATCTGGCATAAGTAGACTTTCTCGATCTGTTCAGCTGCTTAAATAGCTTAAGAATCCCGGATTTTCTACCTTAACTTCAGTCTATTACTTCACTACCATCATGAATCTTACCACTAGAAGGATAATAAAAAATTAAATAAAGTAGAGCAAAATCAAGGAAAATTAATGTTTTTTAATTTAAATTTCTACTTTGTGGTTGAGTTCCAAGTCATTTATCAAATATTCACTACTTACAGTATTCTTTGTTGGAGAAATTGATGAGACAGAAAGAACTAAAAGACAGGTCTTAACCCACTCCAGGGTTGTCAATTAATAGTACTGCCAACAATAGATGGCAGTAAATCCTAAATAAGCCACTTGTGTTATAGCAATAACAGACTAGTCTTAAAAAGATCAGAGTTTAAATTTTAACTCTTTCTAATAAACCTTGGTTTAAGTTAACCTCTGAAACTTAGATATCATACTTAACTCAAAGAACCTTTATGAGAATTAGAATGAGAAACTTTACATGAGAGCTTTTGATTAACTCTGAGCATCATACAAAATAAAGTTAATATTACAGGAACTTAGCAGCAGCAGCAATCATTATGATTGAGTCTTGAATTGGTAAGATTTCTACACATGAAAAAGTAGAGAAGGGCATTTAGCAGCAGCAGCAATCATTTTGATTGAGTCTTGAATTGGTAAGATTTCTACACATGAAAAAGTAGAGAAGGGCATTTATATATGAAAAACATGAGTATGATGGCTAAACAGGCAATTTGAAGCCAAGAATACTTGTAAGGGAATAGTGAGAGAAAAACTGTTAAGGTGGTATGTGGAGGAACAAATGTCAGGTCAAAAGTTAAAGGTCACCAGCACTGCTTACCTTTCAACATGTCGATGTCATCACGTTCTATTTCAGCCATCCATTTGGGTGGAGAGCTAGTAATAGGCTGTCAGAAAATAATATATCCATTCAGACAAATGCAAAGTATGAAGAGACCCTACTCTTCTTTCTTATAAGAAAAAGAGCTTTTCACACAGCTGTCTAACTCTGAAACTCCATGGCCTATAGCCCACCAGGCTCCTCTGTCCATGGAATTATCCAGGCAAGAATACTGGAGTAGGTCCCTTCTCCAGGGGAGCTTCTCAACCCAGGGATCAAACCTGGGTGTTCCACATTGCAGGCAGATTCTTTACCAGCTGAGCCACCAGGGAAACCCTTGAAAACACTGGCAAATTGTCATTTCAAATACCCAGACTTCTCCAGGTTCAGATATGGCCTACACAGAGAACCCTTACAAAACAATACTCTTCATCTTTAAAAGCTGGTTTTAAAGAAATAATCTTAGAAAATTAGGTCTGACTACTGTTACTGCTATATGTATAACAGATTGGTATAGTTATTGGTATAACTTATTGGAAAGAAACTACTAGAAATTCACAACTACTGAAAACCTCCAACTGAACTGTTTGAAACAATAATCAGGAAGTAACATTTGCTGACGGAGAAGATTTTCAAAGAAGAACCAAGAATAAGAAAATCTTCAATCTGAAAAAGAGAATACTGGAATGCTCATCACTTAAAATTTCATTTTATTGTAAATGTTATAGAAAACTTTAGAATTTTAAGTTTCTTCTCATTCCGGATAGTGAACTTACAAAATATCAAAGAGAGCTCATTCTTAGAACAGCTTTGGCATAACAGCCTTCAATCCAGGCTACACATGAGAACCAGCTGCATAACTTTAAAAATATACAAATAACTAGG
Organism: Bison bison bison; assembly: GCF_000754665.1. Lineage (NCBI taxonomy): Eukaryota > Metazoa > Chordata > Mammalia > Artiodactyla > Bovidae > Bison > Bison bison. Next base: position 1,530,070 of record NW_011494940.1, read on the forward strand.
CCATAACCCAGATGCACTGATTCAGAATATCAGAGTGTGGGAGAGGGTCCAGTGGGAAGAACTGAGCAAGGGCATTACATATCTATTTTTTAAAAGCTCCACAGCTGGTATATGAACAATTCTGATGAGATTTCCCTTCAACTTTGAGCCCTTTTCCTTTTCTTAAACTGAAGTATAATTGACACATACCATTATATTAGTTTTGGGTGCACAGCATAAAAATTCAGTATTTGTGAATATCGGGAAATGACTGCCACAAGAAGTTGAGTTGACATTCATCACCATATATGGCTACAAAAGTTTTTTTCTTATAATGAGTGAGCCACCAGGGAAGCCCTAAGATCTCTTAGCAACTTTCAAACAGGCAATACAGTATTATTAACTACAGTTATATTATTAACTGTAGTTACCATGCTGTATATTATATCTCCAGGACTCATTTATGCTTTTCCTTTTCAAAAAATTCACTTTTACTTGGTACTGTGTGATAAGTAAAACACTTTACATGCATCATGTCATTTATTTTCCAAATCAACCCTATGAAAAAGGTATTATTATCCTCCTCATTTTACAAATTAAAAAAACAACAGATGTTTAGGAAGATTATAAATCACTTCCCTCAAGTCATAGAGCTACTGGAACCATGATTCAAAACCCATGAAGTCTGAGTTCCAAAACCACTACTCTACCTTCCTTGAAGGTTTTAGGTCAAATTCACCACTTTTACCCGTAGTAGGGAATCAGAATATTCCAGGAGATCTTAACCTGAGGCCCTGGGATGGCCCTGAACCCCTAGAAACAAAACTCAATACGTATGTACATACTTCTAGGGAAAAGGTATAGATATTTCATCAGATTTTCAAAATACACCATGCTCTAATAAAAGTTTTAAAAACCACTTATTTATGTTTACAACTCAAAGTAGTTAGTTGTAACAAATATAATTAACTAAAAATTCAGTATGAATGAGAATTTATGAAAACTAAATCAAATCTTTCTATTTAACCTACTAGACAAAAGTTGATCTAATACTAGCTACTGTGTATTGCTTATTAGTTCTTGGTACTATGCAAAGCATTTTATACGCATTATGCCATTTTTTACTAAGAAGCCTATGAGACAGTATTAGATGAGAAAACTAAGGCTCAAAAATGTTAGGAAACTTGCTCAGGTCACAGATAGTGAAATAACAGATTCAGGATTCAAATCCAAGTGTATCTGCCTTCAAAACCCTATGCTACCCTTCACTCATGCTCAGGGCTTCCTATATGTTAAAGTCACACACTCCAGCTTTCATACAACCCTACCTTCTGGAAAAATAAAAGAAGCTACAACAAGGTCCCTTTGAACAAATATGTTCATGGACCCTGAAAGCCACAGGCCTTAATATTTAACTCAGTATCTTTAACCCTAACTAAGTTAACCTTTAACCTAATGAGTAGAGAATGTTAAGCATATGGTAAGGTACTAAGAGAGTTAATTACAAATCCCTAATCTATTAATAGGAACAGCATGAGCTTTGGAATCAGACAGATCTCTGCTCAGATCCTAGCCTGTCACTCACTAGGACTTGGGCAAGTAACTTAACATCTAAGCTTCTCTGCTAGTCAGTGCTTCTAACTTTGGGCACAAACGCTTCTAAGTATGTATAATAAGCATGGATGCTAATAAGTAGACTTATAGGTTCAAAGCCTGGTTTTGCCATATATAGCCTATAATCTTGGGTAAACTACTTAACATCTCTGTGCTTATCTGTCTGTAAAATATGGATAATAATAGTACCTATACGTCATATGGGTTTTTGTTTGTTTCCTGGCCACATCACACAGCTTGCAGGATCTTAGTTTCCCAACCAGGGACTGAACTTAGGGCCAGGACCGTGAAAGCACTGAGACCTAACGACTGGACTGCCAGGGAAATCCCCCTCATATGGTTTGGTAAAGACTAAATAATGTATGTAAAGTGCTTAGAACAGTGCCTGGCATATGGTACACATCGTGTACATGCTAGCTAACATCATAATCATCCTATCTTCCTGGTTGTGGGAATATATAAGAGAACATATCTAGGGCATCCAGTGCAATGCCTGCTGCCCCAGGAAATGGAAAAGTTGTGGCTCTACTCAATGTCTTTCTTCAGTTTCTGATGAGCCACTGAGAAACTCCTCCAGGGAGGTATAAGTTAAAGTCATAATGCATCACATAAACAAAAGAGAAACACTTCAAAATCATGGTTTGGGCCAAAAGAATATTGGCATTACATTAGATATTTCAATTGCTTTACCTTAACATCGTTTAAGCTGAGAGAAGAGGCTAATAGCCAAAGGTCAAAATATCAAAATACAGCATTAGCATCATTAACATGACGATGATATAAACAGACTTCCAGGGTTGTAGTTACAAAACACTATGAAGGCAAAAACATTATTCTTGAAAATAAAGAAATTAAAAAATACTTGAGATTTTACCCAGAAGCAAAAAGTTGGAAAAACTTCATTATGTGAGGTATTACTTACACTTTTGAAGGAAGCTGCAAATTCAGCAACACCTGGTACTAAAAAGAAAAAACAGAACATTAATCATTCAGTATTGGCTAGTATGTAAGGAAATGGGCACTCCCATACGCAGTCACCCTCTTTCATGTGCACAAAGATAGACATTGTGAAATTGTTTGTAATATCAAAACTTGGATATTATTAGGTTTCCAAATAGGGTATGAGTTCATAAGCTATAGTAAATCTAGACAATAAAATTAAAAAATGAAATAAATCTATACCTATCAACATGGAAAGATCCATTGATAAATTACTAGGCATTAAATTAAGTTAAGCTGTAGATCACTAATCATATAACCCCATAATAAAACAAAGCAAAAAAACTCTATATACTTTAAAATATTTATTTGCTTACTTGTGTAAGCGTTAAAAAAAATACAAAAGTTCTGTACTGAACTACAACAGCAGTTAACTTTATCAGCACTTAAGGAGGCAAGGAATTACTTGATACATTTCATATTGTCTGAGTTATTACAGATATAGCTTTTAAAAATAATTTTTTAAAAGTTCTCTATCATTTCCTGAGTCACACTATGCTCTGAAAGAACTGAACTACTAAACAGCTATTCTTACTACCAGACCACAGAATTCAGTCCCTTCCTCTGAAATAAAATTATAATCATTACAGTTAATGATAACTCTTCAAAAATGTTCCTCAAAGTAGCACTGGTTTTCCCATCTATTTTGATATAAAGAAACCAAAAACTTACATTGTTCTGGCCAAAGGTCTGGTGAAGCCCGGTCAAGTTTTTCAAAACTTAGCAAAGATGCTTCTAGATCTGTCCCTAGAACAAAACACCCAGATAAGCCAAGAAGGAACAAAACACATTATTTTACATGTTATGACATATCAATCTCACAGAACATAAACTGAAACACTCACTCACCTGGAAGTCTAGAGATATGAGTTCTATGATTACTGATGCTACTGAGCCATGATGTTACACAAATAAACGATTTCCTTACTCTCCCCATCTTTAAAAAGGGAAACAATATTTTAGTAGGGTGTTGGGAAAAATGAATGTTCAAAACCACCTGTATCTTTACTCGTGTGTATGTGTAAGTGTCTGTGTGTATATTAAGTTGTTCAGTTGTGTCCGACTCTTTGTGACACTATGGACTGTAGCCCCCGCAGGCTCCTCTGTCCGAGGAACTCTCCAGGCAAGAATACCAGAGTGGGTTGCCATTCCCTTCTCCAGGGAATCTTCCAGAGCCAGGGATCAAACCCGGGTCTCCTACATTTCAGGAGGATTTTTTACCACATGAACCACCAGGGAAGCCCATCTTTACTCATACTCAGACTCTCCTTCCAGTCACTGAAGTCCCTGCTATCAGAAAAGACAAACTCCTCTGCTCAGGCTCTGGATTCCACCTTCTCTTGCTTTGTCAAAGACATCCTGAATAATCTATTGCACAACCAGTTTCTACCCTCTCTATTGGCTCATACTCAACAAGTAAGTCTGCTCTGGAATTTACCTTCTTTGAAGAAACTCTTGACCCCACGACTTCCTCACTACTTCAAGGCAAAAGTTTTTCAGCTGTCCATCCTGTTGTCTCCTCTTCCTTACCTCACATTCTTTAGCCTACCACAAACTACATGCATGGAAACAGCTGTCACGGAGGTCACTGATGACCTGTGTTGCTAAATCCAGTGGTCACTTCTCTGTTCTCTCTTATGTGACCCCTTTGCAGCATCCACTCACTAACCACTCTCCTTCAAACACTCCAGCTTCTACAAAACCACTATGCTGGTTCTTCTCCTTCCTCACTGATTCCTTCAGTCTCCCCTTCCACTCAGGGCCCACCCCAGGCTGGCTTCACTCTCGACTGAAAGTCTCCCAAGGAAATCTCATCTAGTCCCATACCCTTTACCACCATTTATATGCCAAGGACTTCATATTTCTATTTCCAGCCCCAATATTTTCCCGAACTTCAGAGTTATATATCTAAGTGGCTATGTGACATCTCTATTAACATATGTGAAAAACCATAATTCCTATCTTCTCCATCTCAGTAAACAGCACCACCATCAACTCCAGTTCTCAATCCAAAAACCCAGGGGTCATCCTTCATGCCTCCCTTTCTTTCATGCTTCCATTACCAATCTATTTGTAAATCCAGTAGTTTCTACCTAAAACACACTCTGAAATTTCATTAATTAACCAAGGAACTATAGCTTCTCTCCTGGACCACTTCAATAGGCTCTTACCAGTCTCCCTGCTCCCATTCTTACTCTCTCCAAAAAGTTAAATGTCAATCAGTTCAAGCCACTCTCCAGCTTAAAAGACTTCTTTCCAGCTAAATTCATGAATGCATACCTACTGTGACCTATAAAATCCTATATGACCCAGCCCCTGCCTAATTTTTTGACACCATTTCTTCTCCACTCTTGCCCTGGAACACAGAAGGTGTTTTAATATTAACAACAACAGTTAACATTTGTTGAGTACATACTTTATGCTCAGTATACTAATTAGCTGCATAAATCAGCTAATTTAATGATACAAACAGTGGTTCTTAACATGTTCTGGGTAAGCCAAATTTTTGAAAATCTGAAAAAAAAAAGCTATCAACTCACCCCCCAGAAAATGTACATATTTATAAAACCTTTCAACATGTCCTTTTCTCTAAACAAAATTTCCTCCCAATAGTCTAAGGAACTCCCAAGTTCACAGCAGGATTATCTACAATAGCCAAGATATGGGAACAACCTAAATGTTCACTGATGGATAAAGGAAGTTTGAAAATACACACACACACACAAATGGAATATTATTCAGCCATATATAAATGAGGAAATCCTGTCACTTGTGACAACCTATATGGACCCTGAAGGCATTATGATAAATGAAATAAAACAAATATAGTATGACCTCACTTATGAGTGCAATCTAAAACAAGCAAACAGACAAACAGAAAAAGAGATCATATTCATGGTTATCAGAAGTGGGGGGTAAGAAGAGGGGTAATTAGAGGAAAGTGGTCAAAAGGTACAAACTTTAGGTTACAAGGTAAATAAGTATTAGGGATGTAATGATGACTATAGCTAACACTGCTGTATGACAGACACGAAAGTTAAAAGAGTAAATCCTAAGTGTTTTCATCAAAAGGAGAAAAAATTTTGCCTTTATTCTTCTTTCCTTTTTATTGTACCGCTGTGAGAAGATGGACGTTAGCTGAACCAATTACTTACTCTAAGGAAATTTCCATTGGCATTCTAATTGGTAAAGAACTCAACTCTAAAAAACTGCCTTAACTAGATATGTGAAACACAAAATTTCAATTTTCAAACTTCCAAGGAATGCTACTTATGGAAAGTTCAAGCTTAACAAAAATAAACTTATTGAGGGTAGGATTAAATAACCAATAAGCATGACCTTATGATACATGACCACAGTCTGGGGCATAACTTGACTCACTGTGTTATTCTCATACATTAAGTAATAAATGACTTAGACTTCAATTTTCTCTTTTTCAAGGAGGTCCCAGCAAATTAAGCATTAAAAAGAGAAACAGTAAAAGATCTAAACTTTTTTTCATAGCAAGACAATTTTAATTAAATCTTATAGACAGAAACAGGTGGAACTCTAAAAATAGAAGTAAGAGAGCTAGGCAGTAGTATATTTTAGGATAAGACACTTATTTAGATGCAAAATTTAAGTTCACAGTGCTTAACCTGTTTTTGTCAGATTAAAAAGATTAGAGGGAAAAGGATAAAGCTATGCAAAAGATGAGCATGAAAACTTTTAAAGTCAAGCGTGCCAATAGAGAGAGTGGATATGGTTAAAAGGCAAAAGGAAAAAAAATACATTTCCAATATTCTTTCTGGCCAAAGGAAGGAAAAGAAATTGAGAGAAGGGAAAATCAAACATAAGGAACAAAAATATAAAGACAACTTAGTTATAAGCTAAAAATTTTCATAGCCATTACTTCTATCACTTGGCTGACTTTTTTTCAACTGTGGCAAAATATACATAAAACATACCATTTTAGCCAGTATTAAGTGTACAGTTCAGTGGCATTAAGTACATTTAGACTGCTTTGCAACCGTCGTCACCATCCATTGCTACAACTTTTTTATGTTCCCAATCTGAAAGTCTACACCCAAACAACTCCATATTCCCTTGGCTAACTTTTTAAATGCTCTTTATTTTTTTCCTGGCAAAAAAAAAAAAAAGACATTTCATTTTTAACAAGAGAGCACTCAGGCAGGATCAAGAATCTCTTTTGACTTTCAATATCCATAATTTCTTATACAGTATGTGGTTGCTTGTCACAGAAGTTTAGTAGCTAAATCATGTCCAGCTCTTTGCGACCCCATGGACGGTAGCCTGCCAGGCTCCTCTGTCCATGGGATTTCCCAGGCAAGAATACTGGAGTGTGTTGCCATCTCCTTCTCCAGGGGATCTTCCTGACCCAGGGACCCGTGTCTCCTGCATTGGCAGGCGGATTCTTTACTGCTGAGCCACCAGGGAAGCCCCATACAGTATGAACCCATGCTCAAAAACCTTAAAATATTATTTAAGCATATATCTAATCATTCTTTCAATAAACATGAATTGAAGACTTACTGCTTGCCAGTAGGCGAGGCACTGTGGTAAGCCCTGAGATCCAACTACCAACGAAACAGACTTGGAATTTTCAATCTGGACTGAAAGGGGCAAACTTAACAAATAAACTATTCTGTCGATGAAGGTACTGAGAGTGAATAATGGTGAAGAGGGGCAAGTCCAGATACTGTGTTCTGTGAAAGCCTCTCTGAGAGGTGACATTTAAATGAGACCTGAAACTGCCAAAGTGTTTACATGTTTGATTAATCTTCTCTCACAACGCACCTAGTAAAACGCCTTTCATAAAGTAGGATCTCAGTATAGCTTTTCTGGCCACAAGTTCCTCATTCCTGAAATGAACTTTCAAGATTCCTTCCAAACACAGAATGAGAGAAAACTACATATCAGTGAAATGGACGTGGGGATGGAATAGTCGAAAAAAAAACCAGTTCAGAAATGACTGCAAAACCTTAATCCTAAAACAGAACGGAGAGCAAAAGCCTGAGGGTACAACAAAACCAATCAATTGCTATCTGAGATGAGTTGCATCTTAGACAACATATAAACAGATATCGTTCAGTCACTCAGCCTTAAGAAACAGTTCATAAACCAGAAACAAGAGAGGTAGAGACGTGTACATGACTACGCTAAAAAGCTCAGTTCTATTTTCCTCGGGACTCACAGCTAGGGACCGAGAGGGTCTCCTGCTTCCCTAGCTGCCAGGGCAACGGTCCCAATCTAAGGAGACAGGAGAGAATTATTTTTCTCTTGTGGTTCAATCCCGGGATGAGGTCAGCCACTAACCCTAGCTAGCGCTTAAGAGAATCAAAAAATCGTTCCAGATGCTCAAACAGAAAAGAACTGACCTTTTTCAGTGAGGCGCCCGGAGGGGAAAGCTACACTAAGGCGCCTCCTTTCCTCATCAGTATCTCTTCCTCGGCCATCAGCCTCACCCAAATGAGGCTAAAGGAGGACCAGGGCGACCCTCGTCCTTTTGCCCAGAAAAGGTCCCAAGCGGGCGCCCTCCTCCATCTGCCTGGTACACTGAGAAGAAACCAGGCACCTCTGGAGCCGCTGTGAAGAACCGGCGAGCTTAAGAAGCAGCCACATCGCTTAGAAAAGAAGTGGAAGGGAAAGGAGAAGAGCCCACGAAAGAAATGTAAATTCGAGTGGCAGATGGAAACGGAAGTTCCCAGCAGAGGGCAGAAGGATGTGGCAGGCAAAAGGTCTCTAAGCCGGTTCTTACCGTCCGTGGGAGACGCCATCTTCCAACCCATGTCACGTGACGTGGCCAACCGTCGGCGGGAAAGCTTGGATCCGTAAGCCACGCCCCCAAAGAGAAACCCTACCCTCAAACCCAGGAGCCGGGTTCGTCTCCCCGCCCCTATAGAGACAATCTTTACATAGACCCGCCCCCCGGTGCTAGCCACACCTCCCCTCGCGCAGAGGATGAGGCGGAGCTACTGCAAAAAGTCTTGATGGAACTTATTTACTTCCCTCAGTGAGTGGGCGGGGCCGCGGTTGTGCCTTTGGCCAATCGCAGTTCCGGATTCGGGGGCGTCTTCCTCATGTGCTCGATATAGAACCCCGCGAGTAGCGCCGTGTCTTCCCTACACCTCCGCCAACAGAATTTGTTGAGGTAGAGCAAGGCGAGAGCTCTATCACTTCTGACCAATCGTATTCCCCCAGGGCTGGGATTGAGGGGCGGAGTCAGTCGTTAGGGCGAGTAATTGGCTAGGGGAGATTGTCCTTTCCGCCAGTGAGGAGGTGCGGCAGGATGGACGGGGGAGGCCTGGCAGCAGTAGAGCTTCTGGACGGTCTCAGACTGTAGAGGTGCGGGAGGCTGAGAAGAGGCAACCCAGAGCCATGGCGGCTGTGGCGGTGGCGGCGGCGGCGGCTGCATTGCGGGCCCGGATCCTGCAGGCGAGTTGAGGGTGGCGCCAAAGGGTTGCGAAGCTCGAAATTCGTCCTTTCCATCCGCTCTCTGAGCCAGCCCCTTCATGGCTGACCCTTCTCTGTGCCCATCGGACCTGTGCGGCCCTGTCCCACACCTCACTCAGTACCCGCCTTCGTTGGACCCAGCCCGGGACTCAGCCCTGGCCCTTTTATTCTTGAGCCTGCCCCCTTTTCTGGCTCTGGCCCACTCTCCTCTTCGAGGCTTGCCCTGTCCCTGCCGACACTCTCTTGCCCTCACCTCTGTGGGTCTGCCCACCGTCTTCCCTTTCACCTCTGCACCAGCCACCTCTCTGCCCTAGGAACTCCCCTTCTGGTCACCTGTCTTAGCATTGGGCCGGGAACCTCCAAATTGTCCCCCTCCCCCACCCTTCTTCACGGTCTGCAGTCCGAGGTAAAGGCCAGGGGGCGGGAGCCAGGAAGCACACGAGGGGCGAGGGTCAGTGAATGAACTTTGAATCTCCTTCTCGGAATGTTCACTCCGTTTTCCCAAAAGCAGTCATTTGCTGAGCTGTTTTCCCCAGCTGTGGCTCTTTGCATGTTCCACAGGCTGTGGACTGTTGTGCCTTTGCTTGCCAAGACTTTGTTTAACTTTCTGGCAGAGTTACAGTGTTTTGTTGGTGTTGAATAAGGACACATAGTTAATGCTCCTAGTTTGTTCCAAGCACGTGCAAAGAATTAAACATCTCTAAAATAGGTGGTAGAAAATGGAAACCAGGGAAGACAAGTGTAAGTTCCACGTTCCCACCCCAGAGTCAGCTTGTGCTGTGCTGTGCTTAGTCGCTCAGTCGTGTTCCACTGTGCGACCCCATGGACTGTAGCCCGCCAGGCCCCTTTGTCCATGGGGATTTTCCAGGCAAGAATACTAGAGTGGGTTGCCATGCCCTCTTCCAGGGGATCTTCCCAACGCAGGGATCGAACCCAGGCTTGCCGCATTGCAGGTGGATTCTTTACCGTCTGAGCCACCAGCGAAGCCGAAAGTCAGCTTAGTGTAACTCAGCTCTGCCCCTGGGGTTGGAATGGGGTGGGGGTGTTCAGGTCTTCTCTGAAGCTAGCCTAAGGACAGGTGGTTGAGCTACAGGAGCTACATGCCTGAGGCCTGTAGCTGTTTCCAGTTGTTCATAGCCTTTCCCCGTTGTTCAAGCCTAGCAAGGACTTACATTATGAGGCAACATTATCAAACCTGCAAGAAACAGCTTTGCTTTTCTTACTCATGTTCAGCTTGGGAACTTCTTCCTCTGTATTTCTGGGCTTATAGATAACATTAGTATTTATCAGGTTCAGTGAGTTCTACTCCAGAGACTGCATTTTTAAGATTCTTAGCAGAGTCCGCAAAGGTTCCTGTTTAAATATGCTATTTAATGGGACAGTGAATGGATTGGAAGGATTTGTCAAATGATCTGGCCTAACTCATATTTCTTGTTGTAATCCTGGTTCTGTTTTTCTAGGTTTTGTTTTGTTTTTTGTTTTGTAGTCAGAAAACAAAATTTCCACCCTATATTTTCCATTACCAACTTCTCCTGGAAATCTTTTATTAAATTGGCTTTTTTTCCTTTGCCTTTTCCGCCATCACAAGTCATTGAGAGCCTTAAAAAACTATGTTGTCCTTTGTATCAAGGAAAAGAATCTCCTTCCCCAAGTACTTTATTTTGGAAATAAACACTTTTTTCTGATTCATTTGCAGAAACTTCTGCATTGACCTGAAAAAGAACAGAGATAAGAATCCTAAGCCAATTAGGAGTTACTGTAACATGATAGTTTGAGAGTAGTCCAGAGTCTGGCAATCCGGATATTATCATTCCCATTTAAAGAAAACTAGTCTTAATATGACTCAGTGACTTTCTTCAGTGATACAGTGGAAAGAACACAGGCTTCACAATCATACTTGGATTCTATTCCAGCTCCACCACTTCCTAGTTTTGAGAATATTTGTGAAGATTAGAATTAATGAAGTAAGTTGTTGTTGTTGTTCAGTCACTAAGTCGTGTCTGACTCTGTGTGACCCCATGGACTGCAGCACGCCAGGCTTCCCTGTCCTTCACCACCTCCCAGAGTTTGCTCAAACTCATGTCCATTGAGTCAGTGATGCCATTCAACCATCTCATCCTGTCCTTTCTCCTGCCTTCAGTCTTTCCCAGCATCAGAGTTTTTTCCAATGAGTTGGCTCTTCGCATCAGGTGGCCAAAGTATTGAAACTTCAGTTTCAGCATCAGTCGTTCCAGTGAATATTCAGGACTGATTCCTTTAGGATGGACTGGAGTTTGATCTTGCAGTCCAAGGGACTCACAGGAGTCTTCTCCAACACCACAGTTTGAAGGCATCAATTCTTCAGCACTCAGCATTTTTTATTGTCCAACTCTCACATCCATACATGACTACTATAGCTTTGACTAGATGGACCTATGTCGGCATAGTAGTGTCTCTGCTTTTTAATATGCTGTCTAGGTTTGTCATACCTTTTCTTCCAAGGAGCAAGCATCTTTTAATTTCATGGCTGCAGTCACCCATCCACAGTGATTTTGGAGCACAAGAAAATAAAGTCTCACTGTTTCCACTTTTTCCCCCATCTATTTGCTATGAAGTGATGGGACCAGATGTCATCTTCTTAGTTTTTTGAATGTTAAGTTTTAGACTAGCTTTTTCATTCTTGTTTCACTTTCATCAAGAGGCTCTTTAGTTCCTCTCTACTTTCTGCCATTAAGGTGGTATCATCTGTGTATCTGAGGTTGTTGATATTTCACCCGGCAATCTTAAAGGTCATCCAAGGTTTCCCACCTAGTAACAGATGTTGCTGAGAATTCAGGACTTAAGTCTAAGCCTCTCTTTCTGTGTCAGACACTGGCTCAAACTTTGGGAAAGGAGAGATAAGTAAAATATTCACTGAAAGCTTTCCTACTGTAATGCAATAAGTGCTAAACAATAAGACTGCACACAGTACTGCAGGAACCTATGGAAAGAGCCCCAAACTCAACCTGTGCAATTCTAGAAAAGCTTCCAAAAGGAGTTGATCTCCGTTTGAGTACTGCAAGAGTAGGAGGCCTTTAGCCAGAGAAGGGAGTTCCTGCCAAGGAAAATAGCAAGTGTGAAATAAACATCTAGAGATCAAGAAGTTTGGTGTGACTGGACATAGGATAGTTCTCTTCAGTAACGGTACTAATGAGTGTGTTTTGGAAAATGAAGAAAAGACTAAATGACTATCATTTAGTCAAAAACTAAATGACAATGTTTTATTATGCCCTCTCGACAGCAGGGAGGCTATATGCACGTGACAGAATGAAATTAAGAGGCCTAGAATGCTCTCCTTGGCTGAACTGTACATTTTCTGCCCTATAAGAGAGTTTGTGTGTGTGTTAAGTCACTTTAGCCGTGTCCAACTTTTTGCAAACCTATGACCTGTAGCCCACCAGGCTCCTCTGTCCATGGGATTCTCCAGGCAAGAATGCTGGAGTGGGTTGCTGTGCCCTCCTCCAAGGAATCTTCCCGAGCCAGGGATTGAACCTGCGTCTCTTAAGTCTCCTGCATTGGCAGGCGAGTTCGTTACCACTAGCACCACCTGAGAAGCCAGTAAGAGAGTTTACATGAAACAAAATTAATATCCCACAGTTGCTTGGGTGTATTCTTTGATTCTGCAGAATATTACTGAGTACTTACTCTAGTCCAGGAATGCTACCAGGTGATGAGGACAAAACTCTCTAGTGTTCTAAGGGAAGACAGACTTAATGCTATTCTCTAGTGTGATAAGAGAACTAGAGGAATTCAGGTGAACCCCATAATCAGGTACTTAGCCTCGACCTGATACTGAGATTTAAAAACTTCCAACTGCTACTATACCGCTCACTCACAGGAGTTAACCTTGTTTTTTCTACTTCAGAGGAAACTAAAACCATTAGATGAGAACATCCTCAACTTCCTACTAGCAAGCCTACAGAACTGACCTGTACCTGTACTCAAAGTGATAGGGAGCTCAAGAATAGACGTGAGCCAAGCAAATGGGATGAAACAACTCCAGGCAAGAGGGAGCAGCACGTGCAAGGGCAGTGTGAGAACAAAACATGTTGTGAATGCCCGGAGCATAGAGAGAGCAAGGAGGAGAGCAGCAAAATAGGAAACTAGAGAAGTAAAGATACTATGTAGAATCTTCTAAGCAACACCGAGGTGAGTCTTTATCCCAAGGACAACGGAAAGCCATTGGTGGGTTTTAAACAAAAGAATGATCTGACCAAGTTTGTGTTTTAAAAAGACCCTTTGGCTCTGGAGTGGAAACAAGAATCAGAGGTTTAAGATTGAAGGCTGAGAGACCTGTTAGGAATCATTACCTGTTCGGAAACCCAGGTAAGAGACAATGATGGTGTAGAGTGGGAAGAGGGAGCAAGAAAAGGGTTGCATTCCCAAGACTTCTGGGAGGACAGATTGCCAGGACTTGATTCACTGAGGAGAGAGAGAGAAGAGTTAGGGTGACGTTTAAGTTTCTGGTTGGGCACCTAGGTGGATATTAGCCCCATTCACTGAAAGGTGGGTTGTAGGAAACAGAGCTGATTGGTGGGAGGACAATGAGGAAGTCAGCTTTTTCCAACATGGACCTAAATAATATCCAAGTAGAGATGTGGTAACAACAGTTATGTAAGTATTACCTGATGAGGAAGATTCTGGTGAAGAATTAAAGATTTGGGCATCACCAGGATCTAGCTAATTAAGTCACTGGAGTTAATGAAATCAAGGTCCCAACTCTCCTTGTTCAGGAACTCAAGCAGTTAGAGGCCAGGTATGGGAGAAGGCGTCAACAAAGAAGGCAGAGAAAATGTGGCCCGAGAGATAGAAAAGATACCAGGGCATCACAGAATATAAGTGGAGAGGGGATTTGGGACAGAAGGTCTGGTTAACTCTTCACCTCTGCTGAGAGGTCAAGTACAAGAAGGACTGAGAAGAGTCCATTGTATGGAGGAAGTCACTGGTGTTCTGGCGTTCAGTCATAAAGGTAGGAGTTGATTGAGGAGCTAGTAGGAGATGAGGAAATAATGGTAAGTCGTATAGAGAACCCTTTCTATTGGATGGAGAGAGGTTTTAAGATATAGGAAAAAAAGGATAGTTGGTGGAAGTGTCTGAGGCAGGAGGAACAGTTGACTTCAGAGCACAGATTCAGAGATTAGCCTTAAATTGGAAGACATACTTCTTCAGTCAAACATTGACTGTGTACCTCTGTCTCCCAGTTACTCTGTCTTCATGAACCTTGGTAGCTGCCTTCTCTATAAGAGGTAAAAGGAAAAGATGATGAGTATTGGTCAGTTTGGTAGGCTTACTAGTAGGAAGTTGAGGAAGTTTCCATCTCGTGGTTTCTGTTTCCTCTGAAGTAGAAAAAATAAGATTAGCTCAGTGAGAGGGAGAGGAACAGAGTTGAAAATTTTAAGAAAAGTGGTATGTTTTGAAACAGCAAGGAATGTGAGCAGATAATATTTATAGTAATACAATAATAGTAGCAATGTTTAATGAGCACCAACTACTTGCTAAGCTGTTTTTCATACCTGAACAGTCTTGATCTAGTAATGCTATAAAGTAGGTAAATAAGATGCAGTACCTGTCCCTGTGGAATTTATAGTCTTGGGGTAAAAAACAAGTACCTAGGCTATTACAACACAGACAAATAAACTCAATAGGGAAATACTGACTGCTAGGTGTACAGAAAAATACACCTAACCAAGTCTGGGGTGGGGAACATCAGGCAATATAGCTGTTGAACACCTATTGTATACCGGGTACTATGTTGGTATTGGGAACGTGGCTATAAGACATGGTGGTTTGCTGGTTTGAAATAGCTTTTGTGGTGAAAGGAGAAGCCGCAGACTAGGCATTTTGACAGACTGCTGGCCCAGAGGACCAGCACCTTTTCCTCTGGATAGTGCTGTCGGCACTCAAACAAATTCTTGTACTTTATGCATCCCTAAACTCTTTGGTCAACGTGGTCTCTCTTCAGATAAGGTAATAGGTTATTAGACTACACCTTCCTTTTATATTCCAGTCTTGAGTATTTTAGTTTGCTCACTTCGATTAGACTTCTGTATTTCTTAAATTAACTTCCTTAACATATATACAAACTATTTTTTGAGAGTGACTTTATTTTAACTGATCCCCCCACCCTAACCATTTGCTGATTAAATTTTATTAAATATAACAGGTTCTTTTCCTCTTAGGTGTATGTGGCATTTTTAAAAATAGCTTTATTAAAATAAAATTGATCTAAGATAAAATGTGTAATTTACTGTTTTAGTATTTGTATACACCTATGAAAACATCACAGTCAAGATAGTGAATATATGAATTGCCCCAAAATGTTTCCCTCTGACCTTCATCTTTTCTTCCACCATCATCTCTAGGTAACCACTGATCTGCTTTCTGACACTATGGTTTACATTTTCTAGTCTTATATAGGTACTCTTCTTAAGTCTAACTTCTTTCACTCAGTATAATTATTATAATTATCCATGTTGCTTTATCAATAGTTGATTCCTTTTCATTGCTGAGTAGTATTCTAATATCTGAATATACCATACTAGTTTCCCTATTCACCCATCCAACCTTTGAGTTGCTCCCAAATTTTACACTATTACCTGGAAAACTACTATGAACACTCATGTTTAAGTATGAGTATGGGCATATTATACATATATTTGACACTTGGTTATATACTGTCTTATATTCAACACCTATTGTGTTAGACACCATCTTAGTGAAGTGAAGTTGCTCAGTCATGTCCGACTCTTTGTGACCCCATGGACTGTAGTCCACCAGGCTCCTTCCATCCATGGAATTTTCTAGGCAAGAATACTGGAGTAGGTTGCCATTTCCTTCTCCAGGAGAATCTTCCCGACCCGGGGATCGAACCCGGGTCTCCCGCATTGCAGGCAGAAGCTTTACCGTCTGAGCCACCAGGGAATCCCATCTTAGATGTTTTCTTATTTTTAGATTTAAGGTGACTACATTTATCAGGCCAAAACTAGAAAAATACAGTCTAATGACCAAAAAACATCTTTTTTAAATCAAGACTATCCTAGAAATTGAACACGTGATTGTTATGAGTTTTTGTTCTCTCATAGTTTGCTGTGTCCCACAGCCTCACAGCTTTTCTCTTTAAAGATTATATGACCCTTGAGAGCAAACACCAAGTCCTTCTTCATATACCCATAGTAACTAGTAGAATACTGAGCAGATAGTGGCCATTCACTTAAGTTTTTAATAATTTTCTGCTCTCATTTATCAAAATAATCATTCTTTTATCTCCCAGGTCTCTTCCAAGGTGAATTCCATTTGGCAGCCAGCATCCTCCTTCTCTTCGTCTTCAGTGGTGAGTTTATTTGGTAATAAAGGTTGACTTCTGAAAAGGAATCCAGTACAGTTTGGGGGTATTTTCTTTACATCATTGTGATCAGAGTTTATCTGAAATCTTCTATCTTGATTTTCTTATCTTGTATTATGTCTGTTACGTTGTAAGCACTTCTAGTATTACAAAGTGATCTTTATGACTGTGATTTTTTTTTTTAATAATTTTATTTATTGGGGGTTTTGCTGGTCTTCATTGCTGCACAGGCTTTTCTCTAGTGCAGCCAGTAGGGGCTCCTCTCTAGTTGCAGGGCGCAGGCTTCTTATTGCCATGGTTTCTCTTATTGCAGAGCACGGACTTTAAGGCACTCAGGCTTCGTAGTTGTGGCACAAGGGCCCAGTAGTTGCGGCTCCCAGGCTGTAGAGTGCAGGTTCAATAGTTGTGGCACACGGGCTTAGTCGCTTCGTGGCACGTGGGATCTTCCTAGACCAGGGATCGAACCCATGTCTCCTGCATTGGCAGGGAGATTCTTTACGCCTGAGCCACCATGACTATGACTCTTAATGCCTATCTAATAATTTTCACAAATAACATTTAAATTTATTCCTTTTTTTCAGTATTATAAAACTAACAATTATTTATATCTTTTTTTTGGTTATTTTTGCTTCTTTTATATTATTTCCCTTCTGAACTGGGATTACTGTGTCTAAAGATACAAACATTTTCATGACTTCTAAAGGTTTTCTTGACCCTGCCTCAAAGGTTGTCTTCTTTACAACCTTTAGAGTTGTTTTTACAGACCTACTGTGTGTTAGCCATTTGCAGTAACTAAACCTGATCTGTCAGGACTGATGCTCCAAATCCTGTTGAGGTAGAAGCATGCACATATTATAACAGTAGTCTTTCACCTTTTTTGGCCTACAGACCACATTTGAAAATTTAATGAAAACAAGCTGCTTCTTAGAAAAGCTACACATAGAAATGTTTTTAAAAATATTTTGATCATAAGATAAGGCATGCTCATGGTAATGTGCCAGAAAGTCAGCTGGGCCAACAAATCATAATAGTTAACATTTGTTAACACAGAGTCTGCTGCTTTTTTAGTATAAGCTTGTCTGTGACATGGGCTTCCTTGGTGGCTCAGATGGTAAAGAATCTGCCTGTAGTGCAGGAGACCCGGGTTCAGTCCTTGGGTCAGGAAGGTCCCCTGGAGAAGGGAATGGCTACCCACTCTAGTGTTCTTGCCTGAAGAATTCAATGGACAGAGGAGTTTGGTGGGCTACAGTCCATGGAGTTGACTTTCACTTTCTTAGTGACGTATGTTTACTCATGAAGTTCCACTGTGTGATTACAGGGAATTTTCCATTTACAGAGAGATCACAGTATCAAGAGGTTCTGCCCTATCTTAACAAGCTCTGCAGAAGAGTATATTGTGTATCTCTTTCATAGTGGTGACATTTATAGAAAATGGAAAATTTAGTTATCAACCCCAGTTCTTTTCTCCTTGTAAAGGGAAAGAGAGAAGTAAAGCAATTAACTAATATAAGTATTGTATTTATTTTTTTTCTCCCCCAGCCAACTGTAAAACTCTTCATTGATGGGAAATTTATTGAGTCCAAAAGTGACAAATGGATCGACATCCACAATCCCGTAAGGAAAGCTGCTCTGGGGCCTGAACTCATTAGCCTAGAATTCTGGAAACACAGTGGGAAAAATAAGGACCTGGGTCTCTATTGTGAAGCACATATCGCTGCCCCTGTGGCTATACGAAGAAGGTGGGGCAGGGACAAAGATGATTGATGTGCTGCCTTTTCCATCAGGCCACCAATGAGGTCATTGGTCGAGTCCCTGAGTCCACCAAGGCCGAAATGGATGCAGCAGTTTCTTCCTGCAAACGTACTTTTCCCGCGTGGGCAGACACTTCAATATTAAGCCGTCAGCAGGTCCTGCTCCGCTACCAACAACTCATTAAAGAAAATTTGGTAAGAAAGCTGAATGATATAATTTCCCAAAGTGTTATTTAGGTGCTACTTGTCACTCTCATAGTGGCCCTGTGAGCTGCCCTCCCTAACTGTACAATCCAGAGAGACATAGATCATGGCTTTCTCCCTCCAACAACTTCTCCTTGACTTTTATTCCTTTCTGGCTGCCTGAGAACTAAGGGGAGGCACATCCTTGCGTTGGTTTCTGTGTGTTTTCTCTCTAGAAAGAAATTGCCAGGTTGATCACGCTGGAACAAGGGAAGACCCTGGCGGATGCTGAAGGAGATGTGTTTCGAGGCCTCCGTAAGCAGGGAGTCCCTCTAGGGGAGTTCAGGGACACAGGGAAGAAGCAAAGGAAGATAAGAGTCCCCCAGAGTGGGGGACTGCTGCTTCCTTTATGTAGGTTTTGCTCTCCCATGATATCCTAATACTTGTGTGAAATGACAGTACCTGGGTATCTATGCTACTGGCTTACTTCATTATTGTACTCCAGTGATCTTCCAGTTGGTTTATGTGTTTCACTGCCTTCTTCCCATTCAGATGGTCTCACTTCATGCAACCTCTTCACATAGTGAATCAGTGCTTTTTCCGTCTGTCACTGGCCTTGCCACTCAGGGCTGACTAGAGCATGACGAAGCTAAGTACTGGGCAGTGTGAAGAGTTGCTCGCCTGACTGCTGCTTCTCTGTTCCAGAGGTGGTTGAGCATGCCTGCAGTGTGACATCCCTCATGCTGGGGGAGACCATGCCATCCATCACCAAAGACATGGACCTTTATTCCTACCGTCTGCCTCTGGGGGTGTGCGCAGGCATCGCTCCGTTCAATTTTCCTGCCATGATCCCCCTTTGGATGTTTCCCATGGCCATGGTGTGTGGAAATACCTTCCTGATGAAACCATCAGAGCGAGTCCCTGGAGCAACTATGCTTCTCGCCAAGCTGTTTCAGGACTCTGGTGCCCCTGATGGAACACTGAATATCATCCATGGACAACATGAAGGTACCTGCCCCTCTGGACCTGGCACTTATTAATCTGGCTACCAAAAACCAAGGTGTTGAGTCAGTGATGGGGTGTTTTAGGCTGTTTTAGGGATGAAGGGATTTACTAATAATAAGTAACCTCCATGTTTGAAGAAAATATTTGTTGACCATTTTGCCATCTCCGTGCCAAGGTAACTAACTGGGGAGTAGCAGTGCTTCTTGCCCTACAGAATATATTAGGGCAAAGAACTATGGTTGGGGCAAGATAGGTAAAATTAAAGAGTAAGTTTTCATTTCAATACTGAAGGGACTCGGAGAAGGCAATGGCACCCCACTCCAGCACTCTTGCCTGGAAAATCCCATGGACGGAGAAGCCTGGTGGGCTGCAGTCCATGGGGTCGCGAAGAGTCCACGACTGAGTGACTTCCCTTTCCCTTTTCACTTTCATGCATTGGAGAAGGAAACGGCAACCCACTCCAGTGTTCTTGCCTGGAGAGTCCCAGGGACGGGGGAGCCTGGTGGGCTGCCGTCTATGGGGTCGCACAGAGTCGGACACGACTGAAGCGACTTAGCAGTAGCAGCAGCACTGAAGGGACTTAACATTATTTAACTCAGAATTTATAGACCACAGAGGTACCGAAGTCCTTCTGATTCATATAATAATGGCTAATACTTAAAAAGTGCTTCCTTGGAACAAGCACTGTTCCAATGCCTTCCATCTATTATCTCATTTAATCTTTACAATCACTCTTTCAAGTAGGTACTATTATCTTTCCATTTTACAAATGAGAAAATTGGGGCATAATGAAATCAGCTGATTTTGCCCAAAGTCATGTTGCTAGAAACCGTCAAAAGTTGCGATGTGTATATGTAAACAGGCCAACCATGGTTTTTACTTTTAAATACTGTGCTCTATTGCCTCTCACATGAGGGCCCAGTAATATCTGAGAGTTCCAGTACAAGTGACAGTTGAGGAAATATCATATTCATAAAAGACAAAAGGAGGAGTCAAGTATTGAAAGGCTTTTATTTTGGAGGAAAATAGGAGTTGTAGCCTTGAGAGTTTTTTTTTTAATATAAATTTATTTATTTTAATTGGAGGCTAATTACAATATTGTATTGGGTAGCTTTCAGAGTTAAAGTAAAAATTCTGGACTAACAATTGGGAAAAATAATGAAAGAGAAGAGGTTAAATAGAATTTGTAGTTTGAAGAATTTAAGAGAGGGACTTCTCGCGGTCCTGTGGTTAAGACTCCACACTTCCACTGGAGGAGGGGGCAGGTTCAGTCCCAGGTTGGGGAACTCAGATCCGATTAACAGTGCTGTGTGACCAAAAAAAAAAAATGAAAGAATTTAAGAGAACAAGGACAGAACTCCAAAGGGGATTCCAGGGCAAGAAAACAAAAGTATGAAACTTCTCATTCAATAGCAGTGAGAAAAGGACAAATTTGCTATTCTGAGAAGCCCATTCTTCCTTTGTGATAATCATTTATTTTCTTCTTAAAGCTGTAAATTTTATTTGCGATCATCCGGATATCAAAGCAATCAGCTTTGTGGGATCCAACCAGGCAGGAGAGTACATCTTCGAGCGAGGGTCAAGACATGGCAAGAGAGTTCAAGCCAATATGGTGACTTCTTATTCCTTTCTCCCCCAAATTCTGTTGTATGTATTAAAATTACCTGGAAAAAGCCCTTCAGCAGAGGGACCACTCATCCCACTCTAATGCCAGACCACTCATCCCACTCTAATGCCAGTGTTTCTTTATTCACAGTTCATCCTGGTTGTCTTCCCTTTAACCACAAACCTTGTGATGAGTTTTATTCTCAGTCACTTTAATTACCTTTTATTTTATCCAGGTAATCTCGGTGATAAAGTCACATTTCTCCTTAAGAAAGATATTCAGATTCTTTGGGCTTCAGCCCAAAATCTGTTTCTGGCCCTATTTATTCCTTCATCCCATGCTTTCAGCTAGCCCTCATCCTTCCTGCCTTTAACGCAAATCCTAACTATAAATGTTAAAGATATAATCTTCCCTAAGAGTCTAGGCTATTTAAGTCACTGTGGTGGTTGTGGTTTAGTAAAGAGCCAAATATCCCTGTATAATATCTGAGTGTGGTTTACTTGCTTGCACAGTTTTGCTGTTCCTTAGTGACTAGATCCTTGCCAAATACTTTGTGGTCATTTGATACTAAATATAGTGTCCAGTTGCCATTCTTACTCTTCCACTAATATTGCAGAAAGGGAAGCCACCTATCCACAGGCTTAGAAACTAGTCATGATATGCCCGTGTAT
>NW_011494940.1:1551790-1562207 GCF_000754665.1 Bison bison bison
GTGTATTTCTTTTCATGGCTGGATGTGTTTTGGCCAATTTGATTTATGCCCCTGCTAGTTCACTACATATTTCGTCGATATGTGTTTTATGTCTAACATCAATGCTCTGTGCAACGCAATACAGTTAAGTAGCAGACAAGGTATCTATTCATGTATTCAACTATAGCTATATCTGTAAATATGTGGAAATGACCCTGTATCATCCTACATAGAAATTTATGAGGCTGCTCTTCATATAACTGGAAACCCTAACAAACAACAGATTCTTTCCTACCTAACTTAGAAAAGAGAAGGGGGTTCTCCTTGGTTCCTAGATGAAGTGTTTACCTTGTCAATCTGAATGTGATTGAGACAGTATTTTGTTTGGGGTGGGTTTTTTAAAAAAAATAATAGTTTTGATCTAAATAAACACCTGTCAGCTTTTCAGCTGAGAAAGTGAAGAAAAAGTAACTTGGAGACTTACTCAGTGTTAACCAGGATTTAAGCAATATCAAAATGATAATAAATCTCCTTTCAAAGCAGCATAGGATAAATTCTCAAGTCCTTTTCTTAAATTCTCATCTGAAAACTTAGATTGTTTAATTTCTTAGCCTAATTGTATTTTACCAAGGAAGATTCATGTACTTTCTGTATTTCCTTAGGGAGCCAAGAACCATGGAGTAGTCATGCCAGATGCGAATAAGGAAAACACCCTGAACCAGTTGGTTGGGGCAGCATTTGGAGCTGCTGGTCAGCGCTGCATGGCTCTTTCAACAGCAATCCTTGTGGGAGAAGCTAAGAAGTGGCTGCCAGAGCTGGTAGAACGTGCCAAAAAACTAAGAGTGAATGCAGGTAACCAACTTTTAGACTTTGCATCTCTGGCACTAAGCTCTGGGTTTTGCATTGGCCTTGTCCAGTGGGAGCAATCATGTTTATTCTTACCACTGCCTCTCTTTGTACTGGACTACTTGTCATTCAGATTCATCTTTAGTTATCACTCATCATTTATGTTCATAAAGACCTTAAATACTTCTGTATTGTTTACAGGAGACCAGCCTGGAGCTGATCTTGGCCCTCTGATCACCCCCCAGGCAAAAGAGCGTGTCTGTAATCTGATTGATAGTGGAACAAAGGAAGGAGCTTCCATCCTTCTTGACGGGCGAAGTATTAAAGTCAAAGGTTATGAAAATGGGAACTTTGTTGGGCCAACCATCATTTCAAATGTCAAGGTGACTGTGAATTATTTATTTCACAAACGTATGAGCTGAAGGCACCACTGGAGACAATGGAATCTCATTCCTCTAATTTATAAATGAAGGCATTTAATGACTAGAGACCTCATCTCTTGCCAGAATTACTCAATTATTTTATCTCAAGTCTGAATGAGTCACCCCTCCTGACTCCCAACCTCTTTCCACTATATCAGTGGTTGGAAACTTTCCGTTAAGGGATAAAAAGTGAATATTTTTGGCTTTGCAGGAATAAATAGCCTCTGTCACAAATACAGTCTATCAACCACCCAGTGTTTATTGAGCCCTCCTAGTACTGGCTCAGCAGTAAAGAAGCCACCTGCAATGAAGGAGACCCAGGTTGAATCCCTGGGTTGGGAAGAGCCTCTGGAGGAGGAATGGCAACCCACTCTAGTATTCTTGCCTGAAGAATTCCATGGACAGATGGACTTGGCAGGGTAGAGTCCATAGGGTTGCAAAGAATTGGACACGACTGAGTGATTAACACTTTCACTTCACTTTCAATGTTTATTAAATACGTGCATCTTCACCAGAAAACAACGAAAGAAAAAGAATTGGTGTCAATTTTTATTTATCAAAACTCTGAAAGTTGCTTATCTAAAATTAATGACTACATTGAGAGGTTTTTTTTGAAGTTCATATATCCCCACTATTCCTATTATAATCCTGAATAATCAAGAGTTGAATCTAAGTATAATAGAAATTATGAGATTTTTTTGCCACAGAATCACTGAGGAAAAATCCACTTACCCAGCTTCAAACACAGCGACAGTAGTGAAAGATGTTTTGAATGTTTAATGTGACCTGATACCAAAATAAAAATGGACAGACTCATTTAGGAGGCAAAGGAATGAATAAGAAAGGATTATTTATGTTACAGAAAACTTACCACAGGATTTCTTTAAATAGAAAAATTCTCCTGTTATGTTTTTAATATATATTTGATTTCTAAAATGAATTTTCAAGTAGCTTTTCAGTAACATAACAGTTGTGTAAACAAGTAATACAGGCACAAATCAGGAAGCTAGTGATGGGTCATGAGATCAAAAAATACAGTGCATAAAGGAAAGGAGTGTAGTTATGTCATTGTAGAAATACGAGTTTCAAGTTACTTATGATTGGTAACTTGGAAGATGGAGCATGGCAAGAAAGGACTTTTTTTTTTTTACAGGTGATTTAAAATGAAAAGAGATTACTAACCTAAAAATTGTGCATGTAAGCTGTGGGTAATAAAGTACCAAATAAGCAAAAAATACTGACTTCTTTTCCGATGCATCACTCCTGGCAGCCAAACATGACCTGTTACAAGGAAGAGATTTTTGGCCCAGTTCTTGTAGTTCTGGAAACAGACACTTTGGATGAAGCCATCAAGATTGTAAATGACAACCCATATGGAAATGGAACAGCCATCTTCACCACCAATGGAGCCACTGCTCGGAAATATTCCCACCTGGTGGATGTTGGACAGGTTTGTGAACAGAATTTTTAGGAGATTCTTGTAGCCATGTGTACAGTTTCCTGTGTAAGGGGAGAAGGTAAACAGTGATCAGTCACTGCCCTCTGTTCTCCCTTGATGCCCCATTTCTTCCTCAGGAATAAAAGCTCATGGGATGGAGGATCGGGTGGAAGGTGGGTAGTTAAATTCGTCTCTCTGATGCCCGGCACTTGTGCTTCTAAATGGAGAGTTCCTTCGTGGAGTCTTTTTCTTAGTGGTTGATGTGGCTTTGTTCTGCTTTAGGTTGGGGTGAATGTGCCCATTCCAGTGCCTTTGCCAATGTTCTCATTCACGGGCTCTCGCGCTTCCTTCAGGGGAGACACCAATTTCTATGGCAAACAGGTAACTTCAAGTTTTAAAAAAATATTTTTCCTCTAAGAAACTCTCTTGAACATATTCAGAAACAAGGATTCTGCAAGAAAGGGACTGCCTGCAGCTTCTGTGAGGTTATATGTTGTTCAGCAGTGCTTGTCAGTAGGTTCCCTAGAAAAGATAACAAAAGTTAATAAAAGTTTGCTAGTTCCTGAATAACTCAAGGCAACAGAGTTTTGGGGGAAGAGCATGAGTAAGTCCAAGCTTTTGTATATGCCCTCTCCTCTGCCTGTGACCCTTTCTTCCTATATCCCCTTTCTGCCCTCCTTCATCTGACTGTTAACCACCAGTTTAAAGTGTGGACTTGCTAAAGAAAGTCACCTCTCACCACCATCCCCTCCAGTGCTGGCTTGGGTATGTCCCTCAAGTGCTCCCACCACACATTTCCTGTTAGTCACTCATTTATTAAAACTTTTATTGAGCACCTTCTGTATATTAAATAATATTCTAAATATAATAAATGCTGTAAGTATAGCATCAAATAAAAAATAACTATATAAAGCAGATCTGGAACCAAATTACCACCATTGTCACATCCTTCAACTTGTGCATATACCCTAAAGCAAGACCAGGCATGGCTTGATCAAACAGTAGAAATGGATTGGAGCCCAGTGAGTGAATGAGGGAGAGAGTAGTAAGAGATGAGGTTAGAGAGGTAGACAGAGGCAAGTCAATGAGACTATTTAACTCATGTTAAGAAGCCCTTATCACACTGTAATTATTATTATCTGAAGGATGTAGCACCAGAGCAAGTAACCAAATACATGTTGGACAAATGGCCTAGTGAAAAGTTCTTTGTAATCCCACAGAAATACAGCTGTTTTGGAACCTTCAGTAAAAAATTACTTGTTTTCTATACAGGTCTCTCTTTATAGGTTAATAATAAATTAACGGTGGGATTACATAGCAGAGTATGACAGTGTGGCCAACTGGTTAAGACAACACTCATTGTTTCGAGATGGATTATCCAATTTGTGCATTAGTCACAGCTTTTGTAAAAATGATTAATTTGATACTATTAGACATTTCTTTCAAGGGAAGCAGAGTAAAACTGTTGCTTAAAAGTTTGTTGGTTTGGGGTTTTTTTTTCAACCCCCCCCCCGCCCCCGCCCCGTGCCTTTGTTTAATTACTGTAAGTTACTCTAGTACGTGAACCAGTAAGTGAGGCTTTGTAGAGTAAAAGACTGACCTTATGTAGTGTTTGAAGTCTTAAATCCTTAGGTAATTAAATTGCTATTTTGCATTCTGTAAAGAAGACATAAAGGTATTCTTACATAATAAAATGTAAACTTTAGTTGTATCTTATATTAAAAGTATATAATAATCTCTAAAATTGTTTTCACTATATTAACATGGCCCAGATTTTGTCTATTAATTCTAGAGGTGTATTTTAATCAAGCTAGTGAGTTGTGTTCTAACAGTACTCTTCTAGCTTGCTAGTAATTTTGTGTGTTAAATTTGTACACTCTATTCTCTTTTGCTCAAGCCTATTCTTATAAAATAAATACAAGTTTAACAGTTTACATTGTCCAATTTTTCCATTTAGATGTTCTTGGCTAGTTTTAGCATAATGATAGCTAAGATTTGACTCTTTACTATGTGCCAGGTAATATGTTAAGTGTTTTACATAGATTATCTCATGAATAATTTATTGAATTCTGGTTGTACCTATTCTGCAAGTAGGAACATGAATAACATTTCACAATACCTCCTTCAAAAGTTGATTAAAAGAAGAATCATGAAACCCCCAGGCATATATGATAACTCTTTTTTTTCTTTGTTCTCTGTAGGGCATCCAATTCTATACTCAGCTAAAGACTATCACTTCTCAATGGAAAGAAGAAGATGCTTCTCTTTCCTCACCTGCTGTAGTCATGCCTACCATGGGCCGTTAGAAACAAGTCTGTTCCAGACTCGGTGCATACTGAGTAATCACTGTTTATTCTTGACCAACTCCAACTGCCTACTTTACTCAGATCAGATCCCTGGGATTGGAATACCTTGTAACTAAAGTCTTTCTCAGGACCATTGACCCCGGTTAAGTTGCTAATAGGGAGACTCCTAGTGTAACTCTGAAACCAGATTTTCACTTGCTCTTCATAATTTTATTTTTGAGATCACTGTTCTAACTGTGAAATGCTTCTCTGGAATAAGAGCTTAGACCTGTTTTCTAAAAATTCTCCCCATTTCTGATAAATGACGTGGAGGGAACATTAGTGCGTGTAAAGAAGATCGCCCAAGGAAGAGGAGCTCTTGGAAGGAGACATAGGTCAAAAATAATTCACCCTTTGGTTGATCCTCAAACACAGTCCTACATAAATGCCAGTGGGTCAGACCCCTCTGCCAGCTTTGCGGAGCCTCTCATTTATCCCACGTTACAAAGACATAATCCATCTCTGCTTATCCCACAGTTGTGACAACTGCTGCTTTCTTTCCTGCTGAATGCCACTTTGTCCTAGTGATTCATGATCACAAATTCTACCATTGTCACTGTTCCTGCTTCTTAAAACCACTTACTATGGATACCTCAACTTTTTGGATAAATCAACTTTTTGTTGTTTGTGCCAAGTGTTACATTTCAGGGTTTGCTTCAGTAATCACTAATTAGTGCTTCAGTCATTAACTTAGATGCCAGCAGGTTTTGCTTTGTTTTTAAGAAAACTATTTCAAAAGTTATATTAGGCCCAGAAATCAAAAGAGTCAGCCAGACTCTTTTTTTGTTTTTATGTTCAACAAGATCTTACATTTATTAAGAAATGATTAATGGTTAAAAAAAAAAGGCAATGCCTTTTTCTCATTAGTTGAACAAGAAACTGAAGAAATATTACCTATATGTTTTACAGTATTTTTCTCTTCCAAAATTTATTTCTGAAAACAAGTTTTAACCACCGTTCTGCACTTTGAAATAAAATTAATCCTGACTAAATCAGTATAATGGACAAGACCAGAACATTTCTTAGGACTCCTGGTACTCTACTTTAAGTAACAAAGGGTTGGAGAAAATGAACCACCCTTAAAGATACAACCTTGGTTAACACTGTTAAATTCTCCAAGACAAAAATTCTTCCTGATTCTTCCAGTTTGGAAGGGGAAAACAAAATTTCCACTTTTTGGAATAGAGACCCAGAACCTTCAAACTCAAGTGTTCTCCAAGTGTGAGCAAGATTCTTACCTAAAGTAAGTCTAACCTGATACTACTTGCTGAAGTTTTTATATTGTGCTTTTCTCTTGCCTGCATTTCTCATTTGTGATAACTTTTTAATGAAAGAACCCTTAATGTAAAGTAATTGATTAGAGCCTAAGAAATTTCAAAGCTCTCTATGTGTGAGGTAGTAGAAGAAATGCATTAACAGCTCTTCTGCAAACATCTTTATGCTTTTTGTTTCTTTGCTATAGCTCAACTTTAAGTCAGAACAGAAATTTATGTACTAAACAGAATAGATTCTTTGTGCTCTACCATGCTGGCTGAATCCTGTCTTTCTGATATGGTCTTCACCCACTAAACTAGGAGACGGCTTCTCATTTCTGATAGAGTTCTGGTTGTCAGGCAGATGATGTGGGTCATTAATTTTTCTGCTTCCTCATTAGTTACATAGATAATACTAACCTATTCCATGGGGGTTATTTAATGAATTAAGGATGATAAAAACCTTGAAAATGTTTGTGCACTCTGGATTTTAGGCTTAATATTACTACCACCTGCTAGATAGAAAGTCACAACCTTCAATCACTTAAGGTGATTGAACTTTAATAAAATATGTTTTATGACCCTACTGGCCCTTTTTTTTTTTTTTTTAGGGGAGGAGGTCTGCCTTCCTAAAGGTGAGGCAATAGAAATTTATGATTTTGTAATAGAATGCTCCTTGTTTTATCTCTTATTACAGCTGGAAACTGACAGTAATACTTAATCCAGTCCAACAACTACTGGGTTGAATGAAAGGTCATTTTTGTCTAAATTCCAAGTGGAATTAAATGTAATCACAGAGACACCTAAGTTTTCCTTACATTTAAGGGAAATCACTCTTTAAGAAATGCTAACTCATCAGAACTGTGTTGCTATTATCAGAATCAACTCATTTGGCTAGCTATTTGCTACTCAGAAGACTTTCTTATTTCTTAGATGGAAAAAAAGTCTGTATAGTTCATGCTAGTAGCAGCTAAAAATGTGGCCTCATTTGAAATTTCTCAGATTCTACATTGTACTAATTGATTATGTACAACAAATTACAAGTAAAAAGCTCTTGAAACCCTGTTTTTGTTTTGTTTTTTTATGGTACCATACTTCCTTACAATGCCTTTATCTGCTAGCCTGTAGTGACTCAGCTTCCCAGCTCTGTACAAAGCCAAGAGGTACGTGGTCATTGTTTGCTGCTGCTGCTGCTAAGTCACTTCAGTCGTGTCCGACTCTTGTGTGACCCCACAGACGGCAGCCCACCAGGCTCCGCTGTCCCCAGGATTCTCCAGGCAAGAACACTGGAGTGGGTTGCCATTGCCTTCTCCACTGTGTGAGAGTGAAAAGTGAAAGTGAAGTTGCTCGGCCGCGTCCAACTTGTAGCGACCCCATGGACTGCAGCCTACCAGGCTCCTCCATCCATGGGATTCTCCAGGCAAGAGCACTGGAGTGGCTTGCCATTGCCTTCTCCGGGTCATTATGTTTATTCTTACATAAATGATAGTACATATTTTAGCTGGGCTATATATTTCAAAAGGCAATTTATAGGTTTTCCACACTAAAAGCACAAATATGCATTTGTATTCAATATATGCTTTCCTTAATATGGACATTGATATTAAAATGTCCACAATCCAAAAAAAAAAGTCCACAATCTCATACTAATGTTATTACTCATTTCACTGATCCCTGAGAACTGACTAGTAGAGAAAAGAACTGTGACTTAGAAGAAGCTGCATGAGGAAGAGGAACAGTTACGTGTATTGTTTGGTTAAATTACAGCTCCTTACTGTGTCAGACTCTTGTGATCCTTTCTGAATATTGCGTATCAACAGTTCACCAGTAGAATTTAAGATTGGTACTTGCTGGGTGATGAACGTTTGATCTTGAAGCTTATTTTCATCCCTACAATAATGACAGTGAGACTTGTCAACAACTGTACACACATGGAACTTGGTTCAAAAAAATAGACTTATGTTATTCTCACTCAATTCTTGTATGTATAAGATGTCCACAACCACCACTGCGATCAGGCTCACATTCATTGACTGTCAAGAGAGCTTACCCAGACTCCTTTGTTGTTTCATCGTCCGGAACAACATAGTCTGGAACTGGAGGTCTAGAGCTCTGGCTGTATTTCCTGTAGTGGGGATATGTTAACAATGAGGCAGCGTCGTCACATGCCATGTACTTCAACTACACTTTTAAAACTGCTAAAGGAAAATGTTTCAATTGGATGGGTTTCTAATTTTCAAAAATGCTATTATACACACACAGAGGCAAGTATATTAGGCAAGTTAATTAAAACTTACATTCTCCTAAAGTTGAGACACTGACTTTAAGAAATGGAAATACTTATGAAGATAATCATGATATTCATACAACAGATAATAATTGTGATGGGCAAGGTTGAACCAGAGTACTGACCAAAAGCAAGCCCAAAAAATTCCCTTCCCACAAAAAGAATCTCAAAACACAAGAAAGTTACCCAATGGAGATAGACCCAGTATGAAAATTTTTCCTAATACTTTGGGAAATCTAGTTTAAGAACAGGAAAATAGGCCCTCTCACCTTCTGAGATGGCCCACATTCTATCTATTGATTCTCTGAGTATTCTTTTTCTCCCTGAATGAATCTGCTTTATTTTTGGACTATTTAATACGGCCAGATTTTGAATGGGGTTATGCTGCTTTCATATGCATCTAATTTAAGACAAGTTTTAGGAGTGGGGGGTGTCTTTATTTGCTTGCAAAGCAACCTACTAAAACTGTTTGTAAGTCTGTGGAGCCCACTTTCAAATTAGGATGATGTTGATTTCCAGTTCATCACTGAAAATACTACTTGTATTTCTTCTGTCTAGAATGCTTTTTCTACCTCCCTTTTGTTCCTGTTTGCCTTTAGAGATCAGCTCAAGTTTTTACTTCCTCAGAGACTTTTTCTGATCTCAATTAGGTCAGACTCCCCTAATCTAAGCTCTCTTACCACTAAATACCACTCCTTTGAACCTATGTCAGAGTGGTATTTTTCTTTGTGTGATGACATGAACAATATTTTTCTTCCCACGTAGATCATAAACTCCCTGAAATCAAGCATATGTCTTTATTTGCTTAACACTATATCCTCAATAAATTGTCGTTTAGTCGCTCAGTCGTGTTCGATTCTTTTTCGACCCCATGGACCATAGCTGCCAAACTCTTGTGGGATTTCCCAGGCATTAATACTGGAGTGGGTTGCCATTTCCTTCTCCAATATATATGGCATTCAATATATATTATGGTAAATGAATTGATGGATTAAATAAAAATTTAAATAGCTCCATAAATGTTTATGGAAATGTTTCTATATTTTTCATATGGAAAGTATGGTTTTCCATATTTTTCATTTGCCTTTCATACCACCTTCATTTTTTTTTTTGTCTGTTTATGTTGCTTTATTACAACAAAAACAAAATATTATCTGTATTATTTTGGCAATAAATGGCAAAAAGATTCACATTTCCATAGCCCTACTAGGTTTTTTTTTTTTTAATTGTATTTTTAAATTTTACAATATTGTATTAGTTTTGCCAAATATCGAAATGAATCCGCCACAGGTATACCCGTGTTCCCCATCCTGAACCCTGCTCCCTCCTCCCCCCCCTACCCTCCCTCTGGGTCGTCCCAGTGCACCAGCCCCAAGCATCCAGTACCGTGCATCGAACCTGGACTGGCGACTCGTTTCATACATGATATTATACATATTTCAATGCTATTCTCCCAAATCTCCCCACCCTCTCCCTCTCCCACAGAGTCCATAAGACTGATCTATACATCAGTGTCTCTTTTGCTGTCTCGTACACAGGGTTATTGTTACCATCTTTCTAAATTCTATATATGCGTTAGTATACTGTATTGGTGTTTTTCTTTCTGGCTTACTTCACTCTGTATAATAGGTTCCAGTTTCATCCATCTCATTAGAACTGATTCAAATGTATTCTTTTTAATGGCTGAGTAATACTCCATTGTGTATATGTACCACTGCTTTCTTATCCATTCATCTGCTGATGGGCATCTAGGTTGCTTCCATGTCCTGGCTATTATTAACAGTGCTGCGATGAACACTGGGGTACACGTGTCTCTTTCCCTTCTGGTTTCCTCAGTGTGTATGCCC
>NW_011494940.1:1563191-1564272 GCF_000754665.1 Bison bison bison
TTTTGTTCCATTAATCAATATTTCTGTCTTTGTGCCAGTACCATACTGTCTTGATAACTCTGGCTTTGTAATAGAGCCTGAAGTCAGGTAGGTTGATTCCACCAGTTCCATTCTTCTTTCTCAAGATAGCTTTGGCTATTCGAGGTTTTTTGTATTTCCATACAAATTGTGAAATTATTTGTTCTAGCTCTGTGAAGAATACCATTGGTAGCTTGATAGGGATTGCATTGAATCTATAAATTGCTTTGGGTAGTATACTCATTTTCACTATATTGATTCTTCCAATCCATGAACATGGTATATTTCTCCATCTCTTAGTGTCTTCTTTGATTTCTTTCACCAGTGTTTTATAGTTTTCTATGTATAGGTCTTTAGTTTCTTTAGGTAGATATATTCCTAAGTATTTTATTCTTTCTGTTGCAATGGTGAATGGAATTGTTTCCTTAATTTCTCTTTCTGTTTTCTCATTATTAGTGTATAGGAATGCAAGGGATTTTTGTGTGTTGATTTTATATCCTGCAACTTTACTATAATCATTGATTAGTTCTAGTAATTTTCTGGTGGAGTCTTTAGGGTTTTCTATGTAGAGGATCATGTCATCTGCAAACAGTGAGAGTTTTACTTCTTCTTTTCCAATTTGGATTCCTTTTATTTCTTTTTCTGCTCTGATTGCTGTGGCCAAAACTTCCAAAACTATGTTGAATAGTAGTGGTGAAAGTGGGCACCCTTGTCTTGTTCCTGACTTTAGAGGAAATGCTTTCAATTTTTCACCATTGAGGATAATGTTTGCTGTGGGTTTGTCATATATAGCTTTTATTATGTTGAGGTATGTTCCTTCTATTCCTGCTTTCTGGAGAGTTCTTATCATAAATGGATGTTGAATTTTGTCAAAGGCTTTCTCTGCATCTATTGAGATAATCATATGGTTTTTGTTTTTCAATTTGTTAATGTGGTGTATAACATTGATTGATTTGCGGATATTGAAGAATCCTTGCATCCCTGGGATAAAGCCCACTTGGTCATGGTGTATGATCTTTTTAATGTGTTGTTGGATTCTGGTTGCTAGAATTTTGTTAAGGAT
>NW_011494940.1:1565916-1566388 GCF_000754665.1 Bison bison bison
TGTGTGGGTTTGTACAGGTGGCTTGTCAAGGTTTCTTGGTTAGGGAAGCTTGTGTCGGTGTTCTGGTGAGTGGAGCTGTATTTCTTCTCTCTGGAGTGCAATGAAATGTCCGTAATGAGTTATGGGATGTCTATGGTTTTCGGGTGACTTTGGGCTGCCTGTATCTTGGAGCTCAGGGCTGTGTTCCTTGCTGCTGGAGAATTTGCTTGGTATGTCTTGCCCTGAAACTTGTTTTGCTTGTTCAGTCGCACTGAGGGGAGGTAGGGAGGGATGCTGCAAACAAATAACACTGGCGTGTGCTCGCAGTGCCTCAGTCACACTGGGTCTGCCCCCAGTTCATGGCGCGTGTAGCCTCTCTGCCCACGCTGCTCAGGCTCTAGGTTGCTCCGCCGCGAACCATCCGCGGCCCGCCCTGGGCTGCCTGTACTTCCCAGGTCCAAGCCGCTCAGGTTCAGGCACTCGGGTAGTCCTC
>NW_011494940.1:1567130-1570946 GCF_000754665.1 Bison bison bison
AGACCCCTATGATTCGAATGTTGTAGGTTTAATATTGTCCTGGAGGTCTCTGAGATTGTCCTCATTTCTTTTAATTCGTTTTTCTTTTATCCTCTCTGATTCATTTATTTCTACCATTCTATCTTCTAATTCACTAATCCTATCTTCTGCCTCTGTTATTCTACTATTTGTTGCCTCCAGAGTGTTTTTAATTTCATTTATTGCATTATTCATTTTATATTGACTCTCTTTTATTTCTTCTAGGTCCTTGTTAAACCTTGCTTGCATCTTCTCGATCTTAGTCTCCAAGCTATTTATCTGTGATTCCATTTTGATTTCAAGATTTTGGATCAATTTCACTATCATTATTCGGAATTCTTTATCAGGTAGATTCCCTATCTCTTCCTCTTTAGTTTGGTTTGGTGGGCTTTTATCCTGTTCCTTTATCTGCTGGGTATTCCTCTGTCTCTTCATCTTGTTTAAATTGCTGAGTTTGGGGTATCCTTTCTGTATTCTGGCAGTTTGTGGAGTTCTCTTTATTGTGGTGTTTCCTCCCTCTGTGTGGGTTTGTACAGGTGGCTTGTCAAGGTTTCTTGGTTAGGGAAGCTTGTGTCGGTGTTCTGGTGAGTGGAGCTGTATTTCTTCTCTCTGGAGTGCAATGAAATGTCCAGTAATGAGTTATGGGATGTCTATGGTTTTCGGGTGACTTTGGGCTGCCTGTATCTTGGAGCTCAGGGCTGTGTTCCTTGCTGCTGGAGAATTTGCTTGGTATGTCTTGCCCTGAAACTTGTTTTGCTTGTTCAGTCGCACTGAGGGGAGGTAGGGAGGGATGCTGCAAACAAATAACACTGGCGTGTGCTCGCAGTGCCTCAGTCACACTGGGTCTGCCCCCAGTTCATGGCGCGTGTAGCCTCTCTGCCCACGCTGCTCAGGCTCTAGGTTGCTCCGCCGCGAACCATCCGCGGCCCGCCCTGGGCTGCCTGTACTGCCCAGGTCCAAGCCGCTCAGGTTCAGGCACTCGGGTAGTCCTCAGAGGCGCAGACTCTCAGTTGGGCCTGCGTTTTGTGCCCTTCCCAGATCCGACCAGCTCAGGTGATAAGGTGTTTTGTGCGCGCGATTGCTGTGACTTATCGCCTCCCCGCTGCTCGGTTATCTAGTTGTGTACCGGCACATCTTCTCAGGCAGATGTTGACCGTCCAGACCTCCAAGAAGTTTTAGTTAGCAAAGAAGCCTGCTTACAGTTTTATAGATAATGTCTCTCTGGGGCTGCGATTGTCCCCTTCCGGCTCTGGCTGCCTATCACCGGAGGGGGATGGTCTGCCGCCGGCTATCTCTGTTCAGTCCTTTATTCCGTGCGCGGGCCTGGCGGTGTCATAGGTTAGGGCTGGCTTTTCGCGTGGTAGATATCCCACAGTCTGGTTTGCTAGCCCAAATTATTTCGCTCAGATAGTGCTCGGGGTATTCAGGCCAGATTCTTGCGATGCAGCCCGCGCGGCGCCTCCCTGCCCAGCCCCCGCTTGCTAATGGCGTATGCAGGCGTCTGCGCTGCTTCTCCGCTGGGGAAGTTACCGTAGGGCTCGCAATGTGCGGGTTTTAATTATTTATTTTTCCTCCCTGTTATGTTGCCCTATGTGCTTCCAAGGCTCGGCGCAGATTCGGCAGTGAGAAGGTTTCCTGGTGTTTGGAAACTTCTCTCTTTTTAAGACTCCCTTCCCGGGACGGAACTCCGTCCCTCCCTCTTTTGTCCCTTTTTTTGTCTTTTATATTTTTCCCTACCTCCTTTCGAAGACTTGAGTTGCTTTTCTGGGTGCCTGATGTCCTCTGCCGGCTTTCAGAAGTTGTTTTGTGGAATTTACTCCGCGTTTAAATGTTCTTTTGATGAATTTGTGGGGGAGAAAGTGTTCTCCCTGTCCTACTCCTCCGCCATCTTAGCTCCTCCTCTCACCACCTTCATTTCTTAAGCAAAAAATCTTTTTTTAAATCATTTTTTGATTTAGGCTGTGTTGGTCTTCGTCGGTGTGCTGTGTGGGCTTTCTCTAGTTGTGGCAAGTGGAGGTTACTCTCTAGTTGCAGTAGGCAGGCCTCTCATTGCAGTGGCTTCTCTTACTGTGGAGCACGGGCTCTAGGGCACAGCAGCTTTGGTAGTTGGGGCACGTGGACTCAGCAGTTACAGTTCCCAGGCTCTAGAGCACAGGCTAGTTGTGGTGCACGGGCTTAGTTGCGCCAAGACATGTGGGATCTTCCTCGCTGAGACACCAAGGAAGCCCTCTTAAGCTAAAAATCTTAAACATTTTTTTTTCTCTATATTCCTTATATTCTTAATCACCACGATCTGCTTCTCCTTCCGTAGTGTGTCTGTTTCTTTTCTTTATTCCAGCTGCCTCCACTCTTGCTTAAATCCCTCACCACACATGCCCAGAGCTGTGCAGCAGCTTCTGCCCATCCCAGTTCTATGTATGTCCTTCAATCTGCCATACATGTCACTGTGTTAGGTTAAGGTCAGCTCTGAGAACAATGATGTAAACCCTTCCAGTAGGAGCATCTAAGAGTATGGCCTATTGTTCTTTGTATTCCTCCAAGGCAGACAAGAAAACTATGCTGCATTACTCCAGAATCTATATTACAAAGTTCAGAATTTTCTGCATGGTTTTTAAGGTTCATCATAATTCAACCCATAGATTAAACTTTATTACTAATTACTTTTACAAATAGCTGTGAAAAGAAGAGAAGTGAAAAGCTCCAAAGGAGAAAAGGAAAGATATACCCATTTGAATGCAGAGTTCCAAATAGCAAGGAGAGATAAGAAAGCCTTCCTCAGTGATCAGTGCAAAGAAACAGGAAAACAATAGGATGGGAAAGACTAGCGACCTTCAAGAAAATTAGAGATACCAAGGAAACATTTCATCCAAAGATGGGCTCAATAAGGACAGAAATCGTATGGACCTAACAGAAGCAGAAGATATTAAGAAGAGGTGGCAAGAAAACACAGAAGAACTGTACAAAAAAGATCTTCATGACCCAGATAATCACGATGGCGTGATCACTTACCTAGAGCCAGACATCCTGGAATGTGAAGTCAAGTGGGCCTTAGGAAGCATCACTACGAACAAAGCTAGTGGAGGTGATGGAATTCCAGTTGAGCTATTTCAAATCCTGAAGGATGATGCTGTGAAAGTGCTGCACTCAATATGCCAGCAAATATGGAAAACTCAGCAGTGGCCACAGGACTGGAAAAGGTCAGTTTTCATTCCAATCCCAAAGAAAGGCAATGACAAAGAATGCTCAAACTACTGCACAATTGCACTCATCTCACATGCTAGTAAAGTAATGCTCAAAATTCTCCAAGCCAGGCTTCAGCAATACATGAACCATGAACTTCTAGATGTTCAAGCTGGTTTTAGAAAAGGCAGAGGAACCAGAGATCAAATTGCCAGCATTCACTGGATCATCGAAAAAGCAAGAGAGTTCCAGAAAAACATCTATGTCTGCTTTATTGACTATGCCAAAGCCTTTGACTGTGTGGATCACAACAAACTGTGGAAAATTCTGAAAGAGATGGGAATACCAGACCACCTGACCTGCCTCTTGAGAAATCTGTATGCAGGTCAGGAAGCAACAGTTAGGACTGGACATGGAACAACAGACTGGTTCCAAATAGGAAAAGGAGTACGTCAAGGCTGTATATTGTCACCCTGCTTATTTAACTTAAGTGAAGAGGAACTAAAAAGCCTCTTGATGAAAGTGAAAGAGGACAGTGAAAAAGTTGGCTTAAAGCTCAACATTCAGAAAACTAAGATCATGGCATCCCATCCCATCACTGCATGGCAAATGGATGGG
>NW_011494940.1:1571328-1590693 GCF_000754665.1 Bison bison bison
ACAGGATCCAACCAGTCCATCCTAAAGGAGATCAGTCCTGGGTGTTCACTGGAAGGACTGATGTTGAAGCTGAAACTCCAATACTTTTGCCACCTGATGCAAAGAGTGGACTAATTTGAAAAGACCTTGATGCTGAGAAAGATTGAAGGCAGGAGGAGAAGGGGATGACAGTGGATGAGATGGTTGCATGGCATCACCGACTCAATGGACATGAGTTTGAGCAAGCTCCAGGAATTGGTGATGGACAGGAAGGCCTGGCATGCTGTGGTCCATGGGATTGCAAATAGTTGGACATGACTGAGTGACTGAACTGAATTACTCTTTATCATCACCAAATTTCCTCAAGCCAGGAAATTTCTCCTTAGTGTTGCCTAAATACCCTCCAGACAAAGGTCCGTATAGTCAAGGCTATGGTTTTTCCAGTAGTCATGTATGGAGGTGACAGTTGGATCATAAAGAAAGCTGAGCACTGAAGAATTGATGCTTTTGAACTGTGGTGTTGGAGAAGACTCTTGAGAGTCCCTTGGACTGCAAGGGGATCCAACCAGTCCATCCTAAAGGAAGTCAGCCCTGAATATTCATTGGAAGGACTGATGCTGAAGCTGAAGCTCCAATACTTTGGCCACATGATGTGAACAACTGACTCATTGGAAAAGACCCTGATGCTGGAAAAGATTGAAAGCAGGAGAAGAAGGGGATGACAGAGGATGAGATGGTTGGATGGCATCACCAACTCAATGGACATGAGTTTGAGCAAACTCTGGGAGTTGGTGATGGACAGGGAGGCCTGGCATGCTGCAGTCCATGGGATCACAAAGAATCAGACTGAGCTACTGAACTGAAATACCCTCCACCCAGTCTTCCCTCTGGGCTTTTTCTCATGGTGTCTACAAATTCCTAGCCTGATGTACCCTCCTCACTCTCTCTACCCTCCTCACTCTTTACCACTATCCTATAAGGCACCCACAAATTTGCCCTCTCAGTCTTCCCTGACTACTCCAGCCCACTGACAAATTGCCTGCAGTCCAATTACACTTTATTGTGCCACCTAATTTTCCTTGTTACGCTTGGTTTTGTTTGGGAAATCAAACTGTAAGCTCTTGAAATCAAAGGCAATGTCCTTTAATTCTTTTGAATCCCTACAGTACCATGGTGCCAAGCATTTAACAATCAGTTGGTAAGTGGTTGATTTATTTTAGCGACTTTATAGTTAATTACCAGGGTTACAGTCACTGATAAAACATGGTGAAGAAAGAGTAAAACTAATCATTAAAAATAATTATTTGGAGTAACTGTGGTTTTCTGTTTTCCTTTCTAGGTCGTTTTTTTTTTTTTTTTTTTAATATTAAAGAGTCCCATGGTTACTATTCAGCTTTGTAATCATTTACTTATCTTTGCAGACCAATAGAATCTTAACAATTGCTATGCTTCTCTTTAGTTACCACTCATTCAGCTGAGCAATGTTATACCTTCTTAGGAAGCATTAGCTTAAACACCTAAGATTAATCAGTTTTTCTCTCCCCTTTAGTTCTAATTCCTCTTTCATTTTGGTGCTCACTTATACATCTCCCATTCTTTATCTCTGGGAATTGCAGTAGCTATGCAATATGACCTTGTTTTATTTTCTGCTTGTTTCCCATTCTCTTAATTCTAAATAAGAATATATTCACTGTTTCTATATGGTTTCTAGGTTTGATAGAAAACTAGTATTTCACTACTGAAATAGGGAGTTACCTAGGAACAAAGCCATTCATTTTTGCAAAGAGCAGTCTCAAGACTTTCTCCTTCTGCTCCCAGGTCAAATCTCCAATATCCACATTTCCTTGAATATCTGTCCTAAAGAATTTCAAAGAAAAAAATGGAAAAAAGTATGATCAAAGGAAGCATCTCTTTTTAAAATATATATAAAATATGTAAACATGAAAAAAGAACATTTCCAAATCATAAACTGAATATTACGATGTTTCCAAATGTAATGACTACAAAGCAAACTATGTCTCGGAGGAGGCGATGGCACCCCACTCCAGTACTCCTGCCTGGAAACTCCCATGGACAGAGGAGCCTGGTAGGCTGCAGTCCATGGGGTCTCGAACAGTCGGACACAACTGAGCGACTTCACTTTCACTTTTCACTTTCATGCATTGGAGAAGGAAATGGCAACCCACTCCAGTATTCTTGCCTGGAGAATCCCAGAGATGGGGGAGCCTGGTGGGCTGCCACCTGTGGGGTCACACAGAGTCGGACACGACTGAAGTGACTTAGCATGCTAGCCAATTTGAAGTTTTACATAGTAATTAAAATGAAATAAAAACTGTAACAACATGAAAAAAATCTGTGCCCAAAGATTAAGCAAATAAACAGAATAGAAAGTTGTGAGGCAAAATTATGTATCCAGATAATTATGTATCCACAAAGACAAAAGAAGTAAGAAAAAATAGTTGTTTGGTGCAATTACGGATAAATTCCTTTTAGCATGTCTTTAGTATTAGATATTTTGCTATGAAAATAGAGTGATGAGAGGTAAATATATAAAATAACATGTAACTTATCTAGTTTACTTCTTACCTCCAAATAAGGGTATAGCTAAGCTTTCCAGGCAGGTATTTATCTATACCATAACTTTTCTAAAGGATTTATAGTCTACTTGCTATTTACAAAAGTTGGCTAACATATAGATACAGTATAGATGTAGAATGTAAAAAACATTTGCATATATGTCAGTTGGGTTAGTTTAGATTTTGCCTTGTGATCACCATATACTTTGTCCTTCCCAATCTGCCTCTTCAGCAGATACTGTAATATTTTAACTACAATTTCTGCTTTCCTGGTAGATGCAATAGAACACTAGGGTTAAGGTGATTAATTGCTCAGAAGGCAGAATAGGAAGAGTCCAGTTTCTGCAATAATAATGTGGAGAGTCATTTTATGTACCTTCCTCTGAAAACTTATATACCACTTAATATACAGTAGATTTAAAAAATGAAAAGAAACTGCCTTATATATGGTGGGGACTCAACTTGCTTGATATATTTAAAAAAATAGAAAAAATTACAGTGAACCTCTGGTAGTAGTTATTATAATAAGTCTATTATTATAATAGAGTAATAGTGTTATTAATAGACTTCCAAATATGGCAAGAAGATAAAAAAAATTATAGTATGGACATTTTTGAAGAAGAGTAACTGGCCATGTTCAACCTTCCCAACAGCTATATAATTTAAAAGAACTTTCATATTAGCCCATTAAAAAATAATTTAAAACAGAAAATACATTTGGAAGCCCCTCTTAATAAGATACTAAGTGCATGGTAGTAGGGATTTTTTAAAATTTCTTAAGGCCCTTGAAGAATCTAATTGCACAGGGATATAAAACAATTTTTTCAGAGTAATATTTAAAATGTACTATAATCCATGGTTTATAGGGTGAAAGTATTCAAACAGATATTCATGCTAACAGGAAATAATTAATTATTGTATATAGCCTGTGCGTGTTAGTCACTCAGTCATGTCCAACTCTTTGTGGCCCTATGGACTATAGCCCGCCAAGCTCCTCTGTCCATGGAATTCTCCAGGCAAGAATACTAGAACGGGTTGCCATTTCCTTCTCCAGGGGTATATAGTCTGCAACTGTCTGCCTTCATCATGGTGGCAGCAGATCTCTTCAGTGTACTTTAGACACTTGTAGGGACTTTCGGTTATGACAGAGTTATGTTGATTTTTTAAATTAGAGGTTTGGTTAGATATTATTACCTATGAATTTCATCTCAGAATAGTAAGGGGAATATTACAAAATATTTGTGAAAGTATGTTTATCAAAAATGTTTAACCTGAATCTAATCAAACCTTTGAAACAAATTTACAGGAAATGGAAGAAAGGAACGTGTTAAAAGATATTACAGTGACATTCAAAATGGAACAAACAATCCCTCTGACAAGTCTCTGTCATACAAAACAGAGAGACAATACAAAACAGAGAGACAATCTACTAAGAAGACCCCACACATTATGCTAAGCATGGGGTTACAAAGATGAGTAAGACAGTTTCTCTTCTCAAGTAACTTACTGAGTAATCTATTTAATACTTAGATACTGTCAAACTGAACTTGTCAGGATTTTTATTTCTCTAAAGAGCAAAAAAAAAAAAAAAGAAGTACAAAAGACAAAATATTAAAGCATCATTAGTACCATTTATCAGCCTCCATAAGATCCTGATTCACGCTATTGGTGCTATGTTCTCTGCCATCAAACGTTCGGATTTTGGGATATTCCATTCTTCCTACACACGCCTCTCTCATTTTAAGATTGAAAGCAGTTTGTGCTAACTGTTTATAATGCTTTCTGCTAAATAGGATCTGTTTCTTTACTTGGTGTAGAGCATCTAAAAAGAATCTTTCCACTTCTGTTCTCTCATCTAGTATGTTCTTGGCCAGCTTCTTTATTCGATTCATTTCCTTGTCCTTCATCTGAAGAAGTTGCTGCAGCTTGAAAATCTCAACCTGACCTGCTTGGTTCTCTACCATTGCCTGTTGCTGCAGTTTTAAAACTTCAGTCTCAAACTCTTTGGTCATGCAAACCAGAGCATTCTCCAGGCTTACTACCTTCTTCTGAAGAGTTTGGATTTGTAATTTCTGCTGGGTAAGTTGCATTATCTTTTCTTTAACCAATAGATCATTGATCTCCTAAAACAGAAAGATGAGGGAGGTGTGAGTTTTTTTTAATTAATTTCAGACGTAAAATTTACTCACTAATTTCCATTACTTTAAGAGGTTTGAGTTTGAGGCCAGGTTGCAATGGTGATATTTTTGCTCTTCTGTGCATAAAGAGTAAGAAACATCAAGAGTCCTTTTCTGGACTTAACAAAGACCACAAATTTTACTAATCAAGGCATTTTCCTTCTTCTAAAATTATGAAAGCTTCAGTATTTTATATTATCAAAAGAATATCCCAATAAGACTATACAGTAAAATTACTATAGTAATTTAACAACTACATACTGCCAACTGTGGCAATCTGCTAGTTGCCTGTCCCAGTGTCCATTTTCCATTTCATACTTCATAATAAAGCCCTAATTTTATTCAGAAAAGCACTAAGCGCAGATGAAAACTCCCAGTTTCCCTAGTAGTTCAGCAAAGCCATGTGACTAAGCTCTGATGAAACATTTCGCTGCAAGTAGAAATGTATATAGCACTTTCAGGAAGACCTCTGAAGGGAGGAGCATACTGTCTTCCTCCTTGCTCTTCTCCCTTCCTGTTGTGAGAGCTCCAGCAGCTGTTGGGGGCCATGGGGTGACTCTGTGGAGATAAGCCATGTGCTGCAGAACAAAGTTAAGGAACCCAAGTGTCTGCTAACTTTGTGGCATTCCAGCTCTGGACTGCTTACCTCCAGACTTCCTTTAGGGAGAGAATACACCCTTACATGGGGAAACCACTGTAGTCACAGCTGAGAACCTATTCCTAAGTGATTCAGGGACCAACTCTAAGCAACATAAAATGAATACAAATGTATTAGAGCACAGGAGTTACATTTATGTTTCAGAGATATTCTTTATAAAGCCAAATCTAAAGTTTCTTATAAATTATTCAGTAATTAACTTCTCAGGTAAGAAAAATACATCAACCAGACAGAAGAAAAATGGCCCTATTGTCCTTATATATCATTACTATACTCAGTTCTCACTATTCACCAAACAAACAAGTTGAAAACAAACAAGAAAGTTTAAATGAGAATGGGAACCTTTTGCTGTGAAAG
Organism: Bison bison bison; assembly: GCF_000754665.1. Lineage (NCBI taxonomy): Eukaryota > Metazoa > Chordata > Mammalia > Artiodactyla > Bovidae > Bison > Bison bison. The sequence goes on from NW_011494940.1 coordinate 1,577,076, forward strand.
GAAAGTCTGAGTCTCTTGCAACTTCTGGGAGTTTTTTTGTAGAGCATCAGCTTCCTTCAGATGGTATGCGAGAGCTTTCTGGAGATAAATATTCTCTTTAAAAACACTTCTTCCAGCGTTGTTCAATTGCCTAAAAGACCCCAAAACACAGACCTAAGTTTTAAATATTACCAAAGTAGATCAGTGACTACTTTATCCGCTAACATTAATAGTAATGATCATTGGGAATTCCCTAGCGGTTCAGTGATTAGAACTCAGAGCTTTCACTGCCATGGCCCAGGTTCACTCCCTGGTCGGGGAACTAAGATCCTGTAAGGCACGTGGGCAACAAAAAATAATAATAATAAATAATAATGACCAACACTTATTTAGCTTATGGTGGGTACTCTATACTTGGGTGGGGATCTTTTTTTTTTTTTTTGGGGGGGGATCTTAAAACTAAGTTCTCACCAATGGAAAAGTAAAGAGTGATATGTTACTTCCAGTCCAAGGCAGTTAAGGGCAGGTATGTGTTTCCCATACTCTCTCTTTGTCCATGTGACTGGACATAAAGAACAAAATGGAAGCAGCCCAGGTTCCTGAACCACCCCTAGAGTACAGCTGTCAGACCCACATTAGATTAGAAATAAACCATTGAAACCTGGGGGGCTTCCCAGGTGGCACAGTGGCAAAGAATCTGCCTGCCAATGCAGGAGACACAAGAGACTCAGGTTTGATCCCTGGGTCAGGAAGATCCCCTGGAGTAGGAAATGGCAACCCACTCCAGTAGTTGTGCCTGGAAAATTCCTTGGAAAGAGGAGCCTGGCTGGCTATAGTTCATGGGGTTGTAAAGAATCGGACACAACTGAGCGACTGAACACATTAACACATTGAGACCTAGTTTATGCATTAACACAACACAGTTACTTATATAACTAATATACCTATCCACTAATTATTAATATCCACTATTATATTATAATATATTATATATAACTATTAATATCCACTAATATACCTCATGATAACCATGCACAGTTGGCATTATTAATACCATTTTTAGATGAAGAAATTAAATTTCAAAAAATTTAAGAAATCTTCCTACAGTCAATTAGTATACATGTTGAGAACTAAAGTGTAACTTCAAAGCCCAAGTTTTCTCCCCCACACTCTGCTGCTACAAAGAGGATGGGAGGAAAAGGGTGGAGACACAGAGAGAAGGAAAGTAAACTAGAAAATATGAAGGAAGCAAACCTGGAGAGAAGAGGGTAGAAAACATAATAAGAACAAAAAAGACTAGCAAAGAGGTGAGAGAGGCTACTAGAAAGAAAAAGGAGGCAGTGGTCTCTTACACAACAGCTTCATGGTGGGCTCTGTCTGCCAGCATTATTATCTTCTTTTCAGCCTCTTTTTCTAGTCTATGCTAAAAGAAAATAGGCTCTTTTAATACAGTTATATCTAGATTATGCTTCTATCCCACTCCAGGTTATTCAGTACACAAACCAGAAACTGAGAGCCACTTTTTAAAGCAAATCCTTTTATATAAACCTGACATGAGTACTTATTTGCCTCACCCTCACTTCCCTACATGCCCAGCAATTTGTGAAAAAATCTATTTAATTCTTTCCTAAGGATGAAAAATTAAAGAATGAAAAGAATTAAAGAAAAACCATGGGGACTCAGAAGATTCTGTAGAGGAGAAGTGTTCCAAAGCACTTCTCATAATGTGGAGAATTAACTCTAGATGCACAGAGAAATGTGGAAACTTGTGATGCTAAAGAATACTTCTGAGCCCCTTTTATTAACATCCTTAGTTAACGTGACCAAGGGAGGCCTTCACATGAGCCACAGGAACCTCTCCAAGCCCACCTCCCCACGGAAAGTGGCACCTGCAGCCTTAGTTCCACCAGGGGACACCAAGCTGGGGTGAGGGGCACTGTGTCCTGAAGCCTTGCTCAGATGACAGCCCCTCTTGAAGATTTCAAGAATGTCTAACTAAGGCTGAGATAATCTGCGGTAGATAATCTTCTTATAATAAAATGCCCAAATGAAAAGTTATGCCTCAGAATACATATAAATACACTTATTTTGTTCTAGTACACACAATATTTACTAATTAATGCAAATATGTTGTACCTTTTCTTCAAAAAACTTGCCTTCCAGTCTTCTAAGTGTCTCCTGATGTTTCCGCTCTGTGTTCCTTAAATCCTCCTTTAGCTAAAATTAAAATAACCAAAAAAAACAAAGACTGGTCAGTAGGAAATGGGGTGGATTGGGGTATGCTGTGGCTGCTGCTCAGTCGCGTCTGACTATGCGACCACTTGGACTGTAGCCCACCAGGCTCCACTGTCCACAGGATTCTCCAGGCCAGAATACTGGAGGGGGTTGCCATTTCCTTCTCCAAGGGATCTTCCCAACCCAGGGATTGAACCCACTTCTGCATCTCCTGCATTGGCAGGTATCTTCTTTACCACTGAGCCACCTGGGAAGCCCCAGATTGGGGCATATCCCTGGAACATTCTCAATCAAGAAACATTCTCTGTCACACATTACCTCTTAATCTTAACACACAGAAAAACCTCATGCCCTCCCTCCGAGTACCATATTTCTCATAAATATTTATATATTGGGAAGATCCCCTGGAGAAGGAAAAGGCTATACCCACTCCGGTATTCAGGCCTGGAGAATTCCATGGACTGTATAGTCCATGGGGTTGCAAAGAGTCGGACACGACTAGGTGACTTACACTTTCACTTACAAGATTAGTACTGAGTTTCTAAAAAGCTTTTCAAGAATAACAGTTCTCAGAACATTCAAATAAGTTATTATAATACTCATCCCCACCAAATATCTTCATTTTAAACACATGAACTCACAGAATCATAATTTTCAGAGTTGGAAGGAATCTTAGGAGTCAGACTATACAAATCTCCCACTTAACAGGAATCTTTACTATGAGAAAAATATCTAGAGACAGAAGTACCAATAATTCAAATCACGTTAATTTCCTAGGCTGCCCTTTAAGAGTTCTCATTTTTAGAAAATTCTTTCTAGTATAAATATAAAAAGTATCTCCCTATGATTCTCATAGATGGATCCTTCTATCCTCTAAAACTACATAGACTAAAAAGAACAGAAAATTCTTCTAGGCAAAAGAAAAAAAAAAGTGAGCTAAATAACCCTGATTCTGAAGGCTATATTTATTGGTAAGAACTAATCAGATGAAATAGGTATGCTCAATCTAACATTCATGCCACAAAAAAAAGCAATAGAGAAGGACTTTCCATCAGACAGACCCAAGGTTCAACTGTTACCTCTCTCACCAGCTGTTCTAGCAAATCATTATCTTCTCTAAGTCTCAGGTCTCCAGGGTAGAAAGATAATAATAGAAGCTATCTCATAGAGACATGGCAAGGATTAAATAACAAATAATACACATAAAATACTTAGAATAGTAATAATCATTTAATACAGAGGTTAGTTGTTGTTGTTGTTGTTCATCACTAAGTTGTGTTTGACTCTTTGCGACCCCATGAACTGCAGCTTCACTGTCCTTCACCATCTCCCATAGCTTGCTCAAACTCATGTCCATTGAGACAGTGATACTATCCATATCCATCTCATCCTCTGTCGCCCCCTTCTGCTCTTGCCCTCAGTCTTTCCCAGCATCTGAATCTCTTCCAACTGGTACACTCTTTGCATCAGGTGACCAAAGTATTGGAGCTTAAGCTTCAGCATCAGTCCTTCCAATGAATATTCAGGGTTGATTTCTTTTAGGGTTGACTGGTTTGATCTCCTTGCTGTCCAAGGGACTCTCAAGAGTCTTCTCCAGTACCACAGTTTGAAAGCATCAGTTCTTCTGCACTCAGCCTTCTTTATGGTCCAACTCTCACATCTGTACATGACCACTGGAAAAACCAAAGCTTTGACTAAACAGACCTTTGTCGGCAAAGTGACGTCTCTGCTTTTTAATATATTGTCTGTGTTTGTCACAGCTTTTCTTCCAAGGAACAAGCATCTGTTAATTTTGTGGCTGCAGTCACCGTCCACAGTGATTCTGGAGCCCAAGAAATGAAATCTGACACTGTTTCCACTTTTTCCTCATCTATTTGCCATGAAGTGATGGGACTGGGTGCCATGATCTTCGTTTTTTGAATGTAGAGTTTTAAGCCAGCATTTTTATTCTCCTCTTTCGCCTTCATCAAGAGGCTCTTTAGTTCCTCCTCACTTTCTGCTATTAAAGTGGTATCATCTGCATATCTGAGGTTATTGATATTTGTCCCGGAAATCTTGATTCCAGCTTGTGAGTCATCCAGCCCAGCATTTCATATGAAATACTCTGCATATAAGTTAAAAAAGCAGGGTGACAGTAACTCAGCTGGAATTTCATCACCTCCACTAGCTTTGTTCTTAGTGATGCTTCTTAAGGCCCACTTGACTTCACACTCCAGGATGTTTGGTTCTAGGTCAGTGTCCTACCATAATGGTTATCTAGGTCATTAAGAGCTTTTTTGTATAGTTCTGTGTATTCTTGCCACCTCTTCTTAATCTCTTCTGCTTCTGTTAGGTCCTTGCTGTTTTTGTCCTTTACTATGCCTATCTTTGAATAAAATGTTCCCTTGATACCTCCAATTTTCTTAGAGACCTCTAGTCTTTCCATTCTATTGTTTTCCTCTATTTCTTTGCATTGTTCACTTAAGACAGCTTATTTTAATCTCTCCTTGCTATTCTCTGGAACTCTGCATTCAGTTGGGTATATTTTTCCCTTTCTCCTTTGTCTTTCACTTCTCTTATCTCAGCTATTTGTAAGGCCTCCTCAGACAAACACCTTACCTTCTTGCATTTCTTTTTGGGGATGGTTTTGGTCACCACCTCCTGTATAATGTTACAAACCTCTGTCCATAGTTCTTCAGGCACTCTATGTCTATCAGATCTGGTCCCTTTAATCTATTCATCACCTCCTATATAATCATAAGGGATTTGATTTAGGTCATACCTGAATGGCCTAGTGGTTTTCCCTACTTTCTTCAATTTGAGTCTGAATTTTACAATAAAGAGCTGATGATCTGAGCCACAGTCAGCTCCAGGTCTTGTTTTTCCTGACTGTACAGAGCTTCTCCATCTTCAGCTACAAAGAATGTAATCAATCAGATTTCAGTATTAACCATCTGGTGATGTCCATGTGTAGAGTCATCTCTTGTGTTGTTGGAAGAGGGTGTTTGCTATGACCAGTGTGTTCTCTTGGCAAAACTCTGTTAGCCTTTGCCCTACTTCACTTTGTACTCCAAGGCCAAACTTGCCTGTTACTCTGGGAATCTCTTGACTTCCTACTTTTGCATTCCAGTTCCCTAGGATGAAAAGGACATCTTTTTTTGGTGTTAGTTCTAGGAGGTCTTGTGGGTTTTCACAGAATCATTATTATTGTTTCTAATATTGTCCTTCCTTATATTTAACAATTTTCCTTACTGTGATCTCTGTCGTAACAGTATTAAATCTCCATTTGATCCATATCATATGATCTTTCAGATATTCTTCTTTCTTCTTGTATTTTTTATACATTTATAAAAGGCCTCATACTGTGAAAGACTTTCAGAATTACTGTCAATATATAAATGTGTGGAGAAGTCTACTGTCTAAGTAGGGTAGGGTGCAGTAAACCTTTCATTTGCCATTGGACTCCCCCAAAATCTATAAATTAATAAAGAAATCTTTTGAAAGATGATTAGGCAATGCATATCAAAAACCTTAAAATTCATGTTGTAATTTAATCTATAAATTTCACTGTAACTTCCAAGAAGTTATCCTAAAAACCAATTAAAAATATAGAAAAATACTTTGTTATTCAGATGTTCCTTGGTTTATAATAGTGAAAAATTAGAAAAACAATCCAAATGTCCAACAAGGAACCAATTGATAAATCATGGTATATCTACCCAATGGAAATCCATGCATCCAGTCAAAAGGTGTTATAGAAAAATACATAATAGCATTGAAAAATGTTCACAATATGTAAGTGAAGAAATAAGGTTAATGCTCCTTTTGTTAATCAGGTAGATGGAAATTACTTTTTCTTTAAATTTATGCTTTGAATACATTTGGCAATCTAAAGTTAATTAGCCTCTTTTAAATTTGTATATTGAATCGTATATGCACAGTATAATTTTCTTCCCTTGAGTCGTGAGCCCCACACCTGCCTTAATTCTTCCATATTTGGGATTCCACAGAACCACCTTATGATTCACATTAGCAAGGATCTTTTATTTTTGAATTTTAAGTTTTCCTGGCCCACCAACCCTCTTTCGAAAGGTCCAAAATCCATTTCTCCACTAGGTGGCAACATTGTTCTTTAAAAAAAAAAAAAATTCACACCAAGGCCCAATCGAATATGAACAACTAGTTCTTCATTCACTTTGATTCAGAATGTATACCTACACTTCAGGATGGCTATTTTGAGAGTTCCTGAAAAGTTAAGGAACTTAACTTGGTTCGGTTTTATAAAACTAGATATTCTTTCTAGAAAACTTTGCAGCTTTATCGAGGAGTGAGTGAATGAAAGTCGCTCAGTAGTGTCTGACTCTTTGCAAGTGGACTATACAGTCCATGAAATTCTCCAGGCCAGAATACTGGAGTGGGTAGCCTTTCTCTTCTCCAGGGGATCTTCCTAACCCATTGTTGACAAATGTATGCTATTTCAAGTATACAGCACAATGATTTGATATACATATACACTGTGAAAGGATTTTTCCCATCTAGTTAGTAGAAAACTTGGTATTCCTTCAATTACATTTTAAATGAAAGACCCACTTAGTATTCAACATAGATTTATTGAGCATTACTCTGTATCTTGTACTTCAATAAATACAAAGCACAATACTGTTCATGCCTCAAAAAATTTACCATCTAGCAGGGGAGATAAGACAAATGATAACTATAATATCAAGATAGATTGGACTAAGTGGTATAAAAGAAATACAAAATACTATGTGCTGTCCTTATTCGCTCAGTCATGCCTGACGCTTTTCGACCCCATGGACTATAGCCGGCCAGGCTCCTCTGTCCATGGGGATTCTCCAGGCAAGAATACTGGAGTGGGTTGCCATACCTTTCTCCAGGGGATCTTCCCAGCCTAGGGATCAAACCCAGGTCTCCCGCATTGCAGGCAGACATGGAAACACACAAAAAATCACTTTTTTGCTAATCTTTTTAATTTTTTTCTTTTTTATAGCTTAATTTAAATATAATTGACATATAAACAGTATGTACATTTAAGCTGTACAATCTGCTAATTTGATACACTATATTGCAAAATGAATACTACTGTAGCATTAGTTAACACCTCCATCATGTCACAATACTACCAGTACTTTTTTTGTGGTGAGAATTCTTAAGATCTACTCTCTTAGAAAGTTTCAAGTATATAATACAGTATTATTAGTTAGGGTCAATATATTATACTTTAGATTCCTAAAAACTTGTCAATCTTATAACTGAAAGTTTGTACCCTTTGACCAACATCTCCCCATTTCTCCTTCCCCTCCCCTCCAGCACAAGTAACCACTCTGAGTTCAGTTTCTTTCTTTTTTTTGGCCGCATTGTGGCTTTGTTGAAATTGGCCATAGTATAAGTATTTATAACCAAGGAAATCAGTAAATGTTACAAATAAGAATTTTTTTTTTTTTTTTTTTGCAAAGAGCTACACACCACTGTTAATTCCATGTGACATATACTATTTTAAGCACTGGTGGCTCAGACACTAAAAAGTCTGCCTGCAGTGTGGGAGACCTAGGTTTGATCCCTGGGTCGGGAAGATCCTCTGGAGAAGGAAATGCAACCCACTCCAGTAGTCTTGCCTGGAAAATCCCATGGGTGGAGGAACAGTCCATAGGGTTGCAAAGAGTCAGACATGACTGACCGACTTCACTTTACATATATGAACTCCTTTAATCCTTACAACAACGCTATGAGCCAGTAACTCTTACCACCCCCAATTTTTACAGATGAGGAAACCTAAGTATAGAGAAGGTAATTTGCCCAAACCTCAAAGCTGATTTCAGCTACTTGTGTCCAGCCCTCATCTATGCCATTTATTGCATTGTCATTAATGCAGTAAAACTATATTCTGAACTGAGGGAACAGAAAGAGTATGCAATGTCAGAGAAACTTTCTGAAAGTACTCAGGTTTCCTCACTCCATCCACCCCTACCCAGTGTGTCTTAAAATTTTCTGAAGTTATCATTCATCAGTCTATATATATTTTCTTTTAGGACTTTGCTACTTTGCCACTACTGTTTTCTACAGCCGTAGTAATTCCAAAGGTTTAACTGGTGATAAATGCAAGAGGGTGTATTGCCTAAGATCTGGTGAATTCACAAAGAAATCAATGCTTAAAAAAACAAAAGTCTATTAAGACTTTCTGCATTCAGTCCTACACTGATATATCTTCCCTGTTTTTCTCAGATAATCTCTAGAATGTCAAAGGGAATCCTTTACCATCTCACAGGAGTCAATGTCTATGAAGGCCTTTGCAGACATAAATAGTTAATTCTAATGTCTTCTTTTTAAAGAAAGAAAGAATGAAAGAAACTTACATCATCTAATTCTTTCTCCACTTGGATTTTTCTCTTCTGGAATTGTTTTATTGTTTTGAGCTCTGTCTGAATCATGCCAATTTCTTTGGCCTTTTGATGGAACTGTCCCTCCAGCTCACTTACTTGCATAGTAAATTTTCGTTCCTGTATTAACAACAAAACAAAAAAAAGGTAAATGACTTAGGAAAAAGAACAGAGGTCACACAAAGTCCTGTTGCATTTGAAGCCTTAAGCCATTTTTCTTTCTTCTTTGAAGAAAAAGCTCCCTTTTTACCTTCACATAAAGTTTTAATTTTTATTAAAAGAGACCAAGTACCTTGAATAAGGAGAAAATTCTAAAATGACCTGATTGTGTATAGAAAAGTAGATATTATTTAAAAGAGGTATGAGAAGATTGCATGCGTGCTCAGGCGCTTCAGTTGTGTCTGACTCTGTGTGACCCTATGGACTATAGCCCGCCAGGCTCCTCTGTCCATGGAATTCTCCAGGCAAGAATACTGGAGTAGGTTGCCATGCCCTTCTCCAGGGGCTCTCTGCAACCCAGGGATCGAACCCACGTCTCTTATGTCTCCTCCATTGGCAGGTGGGTTCTTTACCACTAACACCACCTGGGAAATCCTCATGAGAAGACTAAACAAATCTTTAATCTATAAGAGAGATAAATAACATCCCTGATCCTAAATTAAAATCAGTAAGCAAAGAGACAAGGAGAGGGCCAATATCTCTTAAATAAATAGAGAAGATGGTGAGAGAAAGAGGAAGGAAGGGGGAAGACAGAGGAAAAGGAAAAAGAGAGATGAGGAGAAAAGGAAGAGGAGAAAGGGAAGAAGAGAGAGTAAAGAGAAAAAAAAGGGGGGAGGGAAATGGAGGAGAAAAAGGGCCAGTAACACAACTAACAAATGAAAAGAGCTATCAAAGTGCAAAAGACACTTAACCACATGAAAAAAATGCTCAATCTAGCTCAGAATAAGAGAAATGCAAATTGAAATACAATAAAATATCATTTCTTACCTATCATGTTGACAGAAACCCATTTTGACAATATACTCTGGTATATTGTCCCATTATATATTCCCAATGTATAAACCCATTTTGACTATATACTCTGGTATATTCTGTCCATGGAGACATGGACAGGAGTTACATTTCTCAGAATAGACTGTGTTTGATAGATTTTACTTTGGAAACACATAAATATTTTACATAATTGCTGCTGCTGTTTAGTTGCTCAGTCATGTCCAACTCTTTTATGACCTCATGGTAACCCACCAGGCTCCTCATGGTAACCCACCAGGCTCCTCTGACATGGAATTTACCAGGCAAGAATACTAGAGTGGGTTGCCATTCCCTTTTCCAGGGGATCTTCCTGACCCAGGGATCAAACTGGTGTCTCCTACTTGGCAGGTGGATTCTCTACCACGGAATCATCAGGGAAGACTATTTTACATAATTATAATTATATAGTTATATCATTTCACATTAATTTCTTAAAGCAACTCCTAAAAAAAAGCAAAATGTATTGCTGAGTTGGTGGCATAACCTTACAGAAAGGAATTATTTCAAATTGTTTTTAGACCTTGTTAATTTGATCAGAAGCAACAGTTAGAACTGGATATGGAACAACTGACTGGTTCCAAATCGGGAAAGCAGTACATCAAGGCTGTATATTGTTACCTTGCTTATTAAATTTATATGCAGAGTACATCATGAGAAATTCTGGACTGGATGAAGCACAAGCTGGAAGCAAGACTGCCAGGAGAAATATCAACCTCAGATACGTAGATGACACCACCCTTATGGCAGAAAGCAAAGAGGAACTGAAGAGCCTCTTGATGAAAGTGAAAGAGTGAAAAAGTTGGCTTAAAACAACATTCAGAAAACTAAGATCATGGGATCTGGTCCTGTCACTTCATGGCAAATAGATGGGGAAACAGTGGAAACAGTGACAAACTTTATTTTGGGGGGCTCCAAAATCACTGCAGATGGTGACTGCAGCCATGAAATTAAAAGATGCTTGCTCCTTGGAAGAAAAGTTATGACCAACCTAGACAGCTTATTAAAAAGCAGAGACATTATTTTACCAACAAAGATCCATCTAGTCAAAGCTATGGTTTTACCAGTAGTCATGTATGGATGTGACAGTTGGACTATAAAGAAAGCTGAGCGCAGAAGAATTGATGCTTTTGAACTATGGTATTGGAGAAGACTTTTGAGAGTCCCTTGGACAGCACGGAGATCCAACCAGTCCATCCTAAAGGAAATCAGTCCTGAATATTCATTGGAAGGACTGATGCTGAAGCTGAAACTTCAATATCTGGCTACCTGATGTGAAGATTTGAAAAGATCCTGATGCTGGAAAAGATTGAAGGTGGGAGGAGAAGGGGACGACAGAGGATGAGATGGTTGGATGGCATCACCGACTCAATGGCCATGAGTTTGAGTAAACTCTGGGAATTGGTGATGGACAGGGAGGCCTGGTGTGCTGCAGTCCATGGGGTCACAAAGAGTTGGACACGACAGAGCAACTGAACTAAACTGAACTGAATTTGACTATAGATCACTATTGGTATATATCCTAATGGGAAAAGTTCCCCCCGCCAACTCAAATCCTAAACTGTATCCACCAGTTTATGTGGGTAGTAGTATTGATATTAGTATTCTGTGCCTTTGATGTATTGAGGTTTGAAGAAAATACACAGTTACATTGGTATCATTAAGAACCAGGATTTTGGGTGAGGGAGAAAGAAGACACAGATAGGGTTAAGTAAAAATCCTGTACTCTTGCATCTGAATTTAAAGTATTAGCATGAGCTCATGATATATTTTAATCTTCAAAAAATATGTTTCCCAGCGCTGTCCACTGAAAAGCCCTAGAGCTCAAGATCAGAGAACTACTCAAGATCAAGAACTACTACGAGATGATTTTCGACAATAACATAATTTCATGTTATTTTTGAGCATCTGTACAATCAAATGTATGAGCTTTAAGATCACTGAGTTCTCAAGAGGACTTAACTTATTCTCGTGTCTTAAATATCTGAACTTGCCAGAAACCTGACCACCAATAAGTGAGGCATCAGTGTACATACCAATTTTTCCTTCTCCTCTTGGGCTTTTTCCTTTGTTTCATTCAATTGCTGTTTCAGTTTTTCAATCTGTAGAAAATGAAAATAAAGAGGAAGGTAAAGAAATTTCTCTGTATCCTAACTTAATTACATAGCCCAGTTTTCATGTGCTATTACCAGTAGGGAGTACTTCCCTGGTAGTCCAGTGGTTAAGACTGTATATTCCCAGTGCAGGGAGCATGGGTTCAATTCCTGGTTAGGGAACTAAGATCCCACATGCTGCACGGCACAGCCAATAGAACAGAACAGAATGGAATAAAATAAACCAGTAGTGTTGGAGAGGTGGAGTAAGGTGGGAAGATGAGAGAAGAGGACATTATTTATACTGTTAACTTGCTATTGCCAGTTTCCAAAATTCGGCTATCATCATAATTGCCTGGGTAACGTGTATGGTTAAAAAATTTTTTTTAATTTACCATCTTAACCATTTTTAATTCACATTGTTAGGCAGCAGATCTCTGGAACTTTTTCACCTTACAAAACTGAAACTCCATGTTTATCAGATACTAACTCCTTCTCCTCCCTCCCCCAGCCTTTCTACATTGTTTGTATGATTTTGACTACTTCAGGTATGTCCACAGAAGAAAAACCACACAACCTAAAAGTTGTGAGTGAAGTTTTATTCCAGGATTATACTGAGGGTTATAGCCTGGGAAACAGCCTCTCAGAAAGCTCTGAGGAACTGCTCAGAAGGGTTAAGAGAACAGGCAGAATATATAGCAGATTCTTGCTGGAAAAAACATGTAGTCAGACATCAGAATGTTACTAGTAATCACAAGGAAAAGGTATTTTGAGTTAATGATTTTAGTGCTTTTCTGTGTCAGGGAAGATGTAAAGACCTGGGCTTGCTGAAATTATTCCTTAGATATGTATGTTAATTATCTAGGGCCAAGTATCCAAAGCTCAGAATGCTTCCTGTTTTGCTCCAGCCTGAATTTCCTCCCCTCAGGACGCACTGTGGAAGGAGGCAGGTGGCAGGCGAGGGTCGGGGGCTGCAATGGCTAATGGCTTGATCCTTGTAGAACTGGAATGGTGGGTGACATTCTTTGTTTATTGGAATGTGGGGCAACACTCCCTGTCCATAGATACTTCATATGAGTAGAATCATACAGTATTTGTCCTTTTGTAACTGGCTTATTTCACTTAGCATAATGGCCTTGAGGTTCATTCATGTTGTAGCACACAACAGGATTTCCTTCCCTTTTAGAGCTACATAATATTCTTGTATTTGTATACCACACTTTCTTTATTCACTCATCAACCAACAGACATTTGGGTTGTTTCCACTTCTCGACTATATGAACAGGGTTTCACGAACACTGGGTGTGCAGTTACCTCGTCAAGATCTTGCTTTACATTCCCTTGGAAATTCCCACTCCAAAGTGGGATTGTTGCATCTTATGATAATTCTATTTTTAATTTTTCGATGAATCTCTGTACTGTTTTCCATAACTGCTATACCATTTCACATTGCCACCAAATTGCACAAGGATTCCAATTTCTCTACATCCTCACCAACACTTGCTATTTTCTGTTCTTCTGACAGTAGCCATCTTAATAAGTGTGAAGTGATAACTTGGAATTTTGATTTGCATTTCTCCTAAATGAGTAAATTTTTAAAGGAAAGTTTCAAGGAGAGTACAAAGAATTCTCATGTACTGTTCACTCAATTTTGCCACATTTGTTTTCCCTTTATGATAGGTCTATTACATATATACATGTGTATATATACATACATATACATATATATATATCTATATGCAGGGAGCTGCCTGTGAGAATGGGGTCCTTTGTCTGAAGGACACAGCTCTGGGAGCTGCCTCAGTCCTTGAGGGTTTGCTTGCAAACATAGCTCTCTGTCCCGCCACCCCAGAGATTAGGCGCTTATTTACTGCAGGCACCTGGAGTTCTGTGCAAACTTCTCAC
>NW_011494940.1:1591041-1591829 GCF_000754665.1 Bison bison bison
GTCTTTCTCACGCTTTTCTGTATAAATATGAGATGTTGAATAAAGTTGGTGTCAGACTGCGTCCCTTCGTGGTGACGTGTCTGAACCTCTCGACCCCATCTTTGTAGTCTCTTGCTTTAGTTTCTTTCTTAGCCCCGCCGTGCACGTTCTTGGGACCTGATCGACTTTGCCGGCTGGCTCCGGCAGTGGCGCCCGAACCAGGGAATCGAGAATCGGAGTGCGACGACGGCCGCTGCCCGCCAAGATTGAGGTAAGTAAAGAGGAATTCCTAAGTAATTAAAAGTAAAGGGCAGGGAGGGTGATTGTCGAGAGTAATAAATCATGGGACAAGGCAATAGCCACCAGTTATTTGTACATATGTTGAAAACTATGTTAAAAGGTAGGGGAATTCATGTAAATAAGTTATAGCTAGAAAAGTTTTTACTTTTTATAGAAGAGGTTTGTCCTTGGTTTCCAGAGGAAGGAACAGTTAGTCTGGAAACTTGGAAAAAGGTAGGAAAACAATTGCAGACATATTATTCCTTACATGGTCCCAATCGTGTTCCTGTGGATGCTTTTTCTTTGTGGACTCTCATAAGAGACTGCCTGGATCCTGAACATGAGGGACATAAAATTCAAACGGCTCTCAGGGATTCCACAGGACCCGAAGTTACAGAGCCTTCTGCCCCTCCACCTGAGCCGCTTTATGCTGTGCCTGAGGGAACAGCTTATAAGGCTGGAGGGAGTGATGATGTGTTAAGCTCTGATGAACAGAAAGAGTTAAATGAACAAGCGGCTCAGTACCATAG
>NW_011494940.1:1591929-1596057 GCF_000754665.1 Bison bison bison
TTTAATTCAGAAGATTGTTATAGCAGTAAAAAAGGATGCACAGGGAGACTCCCACTCCAGCCAGCCTGCACCTCCAGCATATCCTCCCTCGCTTCTTGCTGGACTCGATCCACCTCCGCCTTTCGTAGAACCACGAGAGCTTATATCTATCCCTGCTTCTTTGCCCGGTGAAAACATAAAAATTAAAAGTGAGATATTATTATCTCCTCTTCAACAAGCAATTAAGCGAGCTAATGAAGAAGGAGAACATATTCCCGGGTTTTCAGGAATCTATCCAGTGTTTGAAAATGCTCAACATTAGAGGTATTATGAGCCGCTGCCCTTTAAGCAACTGAAAGAGTTAAAAATGGCTTGTGCACAATATGGCCCGACTGCGCCGTTTACTCAGGCTATTATAGAGGCTTTAGGAAATCAAAATCTGCCACCTAATGATTGGAAACAGGTTGCTCAAGCTTGTTTATCTGGAGGAGATTATTTCCTATGGAAATCTGAGTTTGCTGAGCAATGTGGGATCACAGCCAATATCAATCGGCGACAGGGACTGAACACCACTTATGAAATGATGGTGGGAGAGGGAGAATATCGAGACACTAATAGTCAACTTAATTATTTACCTGGAGCCTACCCTCAGATTAGTGCTGCGGCTCTACAAGCATGGAAAAAGCTTCCAAATTCTGATAAAAAGACTGAAGATTTATCTAAAATTCGCCAGGGGCCAGATGAGCCATATCAGGATTTTGTTGCCCGCCTGCTTGAGACAATTGGTAAAATGATAGGGGATGAGCAGGCGGGGATGGTATTGACTAAACAGCTTGCTTATGAGAATGCCAATTCGGCTTGTCAAGCTGCCCTGAGACCTTACAGGAAAAAGGGAGGCTTATCTGACTATATACGGATTTGTGCTGATATCGGCCCTTCATAGTTCAAGGCATAACTTTGGCCGCGGCATTACAAGGAAAGACAGTCAAAGAAGTACTGTATCAACAACAAAAGCGGGATAAAACTAGTGGTCGGCTTCGAATCCCTGGCTCTGGCTGCTTTTCTTGTGGCCAGATGGGTCATCAGGCCGCCCACTGCCCACAGAAGCAGGCCCGGAGACCTGCTCAAACCCCTAACCTTTGTCCTAGGTGTAAGAAAGGCAGACACTGGGCAAGGGATTGCCATTCTAAAACTGACTTACAGGGAAAGCCACTTCTTCCGGTCTCGGGAAACTGGGTGAGGGGCCAGCCCCAGGCCCCGAAACAATGTTATGGGGCAATGCAAAATCTGACCAAATTGGAGACACTTCAAGGCCAAAACGCAGAACTGTTACCGAGTTGTTCAGAGCAACTGCAGGGAGTGCAGGATTGGACCTCAGTTCCTCCACCTACACAGTATTAACTCCAGAAACGGGCATGCAGGCTTTGCCAACTGGAATTTTTGGCCCTCTTCCGAAGAACACTGTGGGCCTCCTATTGGGGAGAAGCAGTACTACGATGAAAGGTTTATTAGTAGCCCCTGGAGTCATAGACTCTGATTATATGGGTGAAATAAAAATTATGACCCATTCACCACAGGGCATAACAGTAATACAATCTGGTCAACGTGTTGCTCAATTAATTCTACTTCCTATAATTCCAGTTGGAAAAGCCATTAGGCAAGAACGAGGATCCCGAGGTTTTGGGTCTTCAGACGCTTATTGGATTCAGGCCATTAATAAGCAACGCCCTGAGCTTCTACTGTATATTCAAGAAAAGCCTTTTAAAGGTATTTTGGATACTGGTGCAGATGTTTCTGTTATATCTCAAAAACATTGGCCTGATGAATGGCCTAAGCAGGTTGTAATTTCTACTTTGCAAGGCATTGGGCAATCACATGACCCAGAACAGAGTTCAACCTTTTTAAAATGGAGGGACGAAGAAGGACATGAAGGACATTTTAAACCTTATGTTTTGCCAGGACTGCCAGTTAATCTATGGGGGAGAGATGTTATGATGAATATGGGGGTATATCTTTATAGTCCAGATAAAAAGATTAGTAATCAATTGTTAGACCAAGGCCTTTTGCCCCATCAGGGGTTGGGGATAAATTCACAAGGGCCTTTACAACCCCTGATCCCTGCAGTTAAGAATGATAGAAAAGGTATAGGATGTTTTTAGGAGGGGTCATTGATCGTCCTTCAATCCATGCTGATCCGATAAAATGGAAGTCTGATGATCCAGTATGGGTTGATCAGTGGCCCCTATCAATAGAAAAAATCACGGCCGCCAATCAGCTTGTGCAGGAACAGCTTGCTCTCGGCCATATTACCCCCTCAAATTCACCTTGGAATTCACCTATTTTGTCATTAAAAAGAAAACAGGTAAATGGAGGCTATTACAAGATTTACGAAAGGTTAATGAAACAATGGAATTGATGGGCCCCCTTCAGCCGGGGTTGCCTACCCCCATGGCCATTCCAAAAGATACTTACAAAATTATTATTGACTTAAAAGACTGCTTTTATACTATTCCCCTTGCCACTAATGACTGTCAAAGATTTGCTTTTAGTGTCCCTTCTACAAATTATAAAGAACCTATGAAAAGATATCAGTGGCAAGTTTTACCTCAGGGAATGGCTAATAGTCCTACTCTCTGTCAGAAATTTGTTGCTCAAGCTTTAAAAACCACTAGGTCCTTGTATTCCCAAGTATATATTATTCATTATATGGATATTCTTTTGGCATATGAAGATGAGGAGTTGCTATTAAGAACATTCGCTTATATGCAAACTGCATTACAGGATTATGGTTTGATTATTGCAACAGAAAAGGTGCAATGCTTCCCCCCCATTCTTATTTGGGGTTTTATCTGGAAAAAGAATGGTTTCGAGCTCAGAAGATAGAAATTCGTAAAGATAATTTGGTTACCTTGAATGATTTCAAAAACTGTTAGGAGATATTAATTGGATAAGACCTTACTTGAAGCTAACTACAGGGGAAATGAAGCCTCTTTTTGATATTCTGAGGGGTGATCCTGATCCAACTTCCCCCCGAACTCTGACTCTGGAGGGAAGGCAAGCCTTAGATAAAGTTGAACAGGCCCTGTCTAAACAACAAGCTACTTATTGTGACTATACTCAAGAATGGGGTTTATATATTCTTCCTACTAAACATGCTCCTACAGCAGTCTTATTCCAAGGATTGCCTTTAAGATGGCTTCACTTGCCTGCCTCTCCCTCTAGGGTATTAACCCCCTATTATGATTTGGTTGCTGCCCTAATAGCTCTTGGGTGGTCAGAATCCACTGTATATCTAGGAAGAGACCCACATTTTATATGTGTTCCATTTTCTAAAATTCAGCAGGACTGGCTGTTTCAGTTTAGCGACAATTGGGTTATTGCCTTAGCTGGTTTTAGTGGACGGCTTGATAATCATTATCCCTCAGATAAAATTTTGCAATTTGCTCATTATCACCAATTTCTCTTCCCAAAAATCTTTGTTTCTCAGCCCCTTGCCGACGCCCTAACTGTATTTACTGATGGCTCTTCTAATGGAATAGCTAGTTTGATTATACAGGACAATACTACCACCTGGCATACTAATTATAAGTCTGCTCAAGAAGTAGAACTATTTGCCGTTTCTCAGGCTTTATTACAAATTTCTGCTCCATTTAATTTATATTCTGACAGTCAATATATCATAAGAGCCTTAAACACTATTGAGACTGTTCCATTTATTGGTACCCTGAATTCTACTATCCAAACTCTTTTTCGTGATATACAACATTTAATTTGCTCCAGAGTTAATAAATGCTATTTTGGTCATATTCGTGCTCACTCTGGACTTCCTGGACCTTTAGCACGAGGTAATGCTTTGGCTGATGAAGCTACACGTATGATATTTCCTTCACTGGAACAAATGGCAAAAACTTCCCACAGCTTACACCATCAAAACAGCAATAGCTTAAGACTTCAATTTGGCATTACCCGAGAAGCTGCCAGACAGATTGTTAAGCAATGTCAAACATGTCCTCAATTTTTTAGTGTCCCCCACTATGGAGTTAATCCTCGAGGATTGTTGCCAAACGATATATGGCAAATGGATGTTACCCATATTCCTGAATTTGGTAAACAAAAATTTGTTCATGTTACTATTGACACCTTCTCCGG
>NW_011494940.1:1596157-1596960 GCF_000754665.1 Bison bison bison
TTTGTTGCTCAAGCTTTAAAAACCACTAGGTCCTTGTATTCCCAAGTATATATTATTCATTATATGGATGATATTCTTTTGGCATATGAAGATGAGGAGTTGCTATTAAGAACATTCGCTTATATGCAAACTGCATTACAGGATTATGGTTTGATTATTGCAACAGAAAAGGTGCAACGCTTCCCCCCCTATTCTTATTTGGGGTTTTTTCTGGAAAAAGAATGGTTTCGAGCTCAGAAGATAGAAATTCATAAAGATAATTTGGTTACCTTGAATGATTTCCAAAAACTGTTAGGAGATATTAATTGGATAAGACCTTACTTGAAGCTAACTACAGGGGAAATGAAGCCTCTTTTTGATATTCTGAAGGGTGATCCTGATCCAACTTCCCCCCGAACTCTGACTCTGGAGGGAAGGCAAGCCTTAGATAAAGTTGAACAGGCCCTGTCTAAACAACAAGCTACTTATTGTGACTATACTCAAGAATGGGGTTTATACATTCTTCCTACTAAACATGCTCCTACAGCAGTCTTATTCCAAGGATTGCCTTTAAGATGGCTTCACTTGCCTGCCTCTCCCTCTCGGGTATTAACCCCCTATTGTGATTTGGTTGCTGCCCTAATAGCTCTTGGGCGGTCAGAATCCACTGTATATCTAGGAAGAGACCCACATTTTATATGTGTTCCATTTTCTAAAATTCAGCAGGACTGGCTGTTTCAGTTTAGCGACAATTGGGTTATTGCCTTAGCTGGTTTTAGTGGACGGCTTGATAATCATTATCCCTCAGATAAAATTTTGCAATT
>NW_011494940.1:1597060-1598810 GCF_000754665.1 Bison bison bison
TGCTTTGGCTGATGAAGCTACACGTATGATATTTCCTTCACTGGAACAAATGGCAAAAACTTCCCACAGCTTACACCATCAAAACAGCAATAGCTTAAGACTTCAATTTGGCATTACCCGAGAAGCTGCCAGACAGATTGTTAAGCAATGTCAAACATGTCCTCAATTTTTTAGTGTCCCCCACTATGGAGTTAATCCTCGAGGATTGTTGCCAAACGATATATGGCAAATGGATGTTACCCATATTCCTGAATTTGGTAAACAAAAATTTGTTCATGTTACTATTGACACCTTCTCCGGCTTTTTACATGCCTCTCTACAATCTGGAGAAGCTAGCAAACATTGTATAGCTCATTGCATTAAATGTTTTGCTGTTATGGGAACCCCTAAAACCATAAAAACAGACAGTGGTCCAGGATACACTGGAAAAAATTTTCAATTATTTTGTACGCAATTGTCTATCTCACATAAAACAGGTATCCCTTATACTCCTCAAGGTCAAGGAATTATTGAATGGGCACATCAAACTCTCAAACATCAATTGCAAAAACTAAAGAAGGGGGAATTGTATCCCAATACCCCCTCCAACTCTCTAAACTATGCTTTATTTGTTCTAAATTTTTTACAATTGGATATAAGTGGCCGTTCAGCAGCACAGCGATTTTGGAACTTTGATGCACAAACAATAAGACCTAAAGTCTTTTGGAAAGACCCACTTGTGGGAAAATGGTATGGACCAGATCCAGTACTAATCTGGGGACGAGGGCATGTTTGTGTTTTCCCACAGGATGCCGAAGCGCCGCGCTGGCTGCTGGAAAGGTTGGTACGCACGGCAGAGACAGTTTCTAGCAAACCAGATGAGGAGATTGACAATTCAAGAGCATGATGAATTACCATCTCGGCAACAACTTCAGGCATTGATGCGAGAGGCACAGAATCGTGTTGTGGTGCAGGGCGATCCGATATCGCCTTTAAGCTTCCTGATAACCTTATTAATTATCTTAAATCAGATTAACACTGCACACTCTGAAGAATATTCAAATGCTTACTGGGCTTATTTTCCTGACCCTCCCCTTCTCCAACCTGTGGGCTGGGAGGGTCAGTCCATTCCCATATACACTAATAAAACTGTTTTATTTTTTGCACCTTGTTTAATTAAAAAACTGATTGATGATCTATGGATCATAAAGGCTTCCATCTATGGAAATGGTCTGCGGTTAAAGGAACATAAGCGTGCGCCTATATAAAAAGAAAGGGGGAGATGCGGGGAGCTGCCTGTGAGAACGGGGTCCTTTGTCTGAAGGACACAGCTCTGGGAGCTGCCTCAGTCCTTGAGGGTTTGCTTGCAAACATAGCTCTCTGTCCCGCCACCCCAGAGATTAGGCGCTTATTTACTGCAGGCACCTGGAGTTCTGTGCAAACTTCTCACGCACAGAGAAATGTTATCTGGTGTAAGAAATAATAACAGGGAGCCATTCCCATGCTCTCAAGATTTCTTGTGACTGTTTGTAAGATGTATAGGCCAACTAAGAAAAAATGTCAACTGTCTTGTCTTTCTCACGCTTTTCTGTATAAATATGAGACGTTGAATAAAGTTGGTGTCAGACTGCGTCCCTTCGTGGTGACGTGTCTGAACCTCTCGACCCCATCTTTGTAGTCTCTTGCTTTAGTTTCTTTCTTAGCCCCACTGTGCACGTTCTCGGGACCTGATCGACTTTGCCGGCTGGCTCCGGCACCATCCCATCCCTCA
>NW_011494940.1:1599610-1604313 GCF_000754665.1 Bison bison bison
GCTGGCATGTTTTAGTAGGAAATCTGACTAGCTTTTTGTTGTTGCTGTTGTTCAGTCACTAAATCATGTCCAAATCTTTGAGACCCTACGGACTGCAGCATGCCAGTCTTCCCTGTCCTTCACTATTTCCCAGAGTTTGTTCAAACTCGTGTCCATTGATTCTGTGATGCCATTCAACCATATTATTTTCTTTCTTCTGCCTTCAATCTTTCCCAGCATCAGGGTCTTTTCCAATGAGTCAGCTCTTCACTTCAGGTGGCCAAAGTACTGTAGCTTTTTAAGCTAAACATTCCTTAACATGGTTAAAAAATCAGAGGATACAGAAGTGAAATATTGTTGTAAATAATCTTAGAATAGCTCAAGGGAAACCTAAAAATGTTTTAAAAGAAATACAGACAGACCTAAGTCATGTAGAACAGGTGTAAAATAGATTTATTTTGTGCTGACTGAACAAAGCCTTCAATACAAAAACCATAAGGGAAATCTCCTAATTCTATCTAAAATATGATAGTTTTTAACACACATTTCACTTCTAATATTTCTATAATTAACATGAAGACTGTAAAAAGTTTAAATAAAGTTTAAGCAAATAATGCATTTCTAGGATATAGTAGCATGTATGGAGTAACAAAATTATAAGAGAGCTAGTTAACGAGGGTATATTGAATAATTTATTTTACTTCTTCCTCCCAAAGAAGTTTCTTTGGTTTTAATGAGTATCCATGTCTATGAGAAAATTATGTATTTGCTACAGTCAGATGCTGGCCTATGATACATGGAGGCAGATGAAAATCAGGAAATACAAGTGATACTGATAAAGGCAGACCAATATCAATTAGCTAATGCAGTCCACAAATCTTTTATACAATGAATTTTGAAAATTATTTGCATGGCTGGCCTAAAGGCTTATTTTAGAATAATAATTTATAGCAGATAATTTTGATAATGCATGCTATTATCAAAGAGTAATTTTAAAAATGGAAGTTGCCTAGGAAAGAAGGTTAAAAAAAAATACTGTACCAAAAAATTACTTTAATAAAACATAAAATCCACACAAGTGTTCAGTTGTCTGATTTCTCTAATATGCTTCCAGATCATCTTGAACTTAAGTTTTGATTGCTAACTTTTTCAAAGCATCAGTGGAATCACAACCCATTCATTCATGCATGCATGCAAAAATATTTTAATAAGTGCCTACTATGTGTATTTGTATTTTTACTATTTATTATAGTAAAAATACAAAAAACATACATGGGAATGAAACATGATACAAATTTCCTTAGGTCACCATGGGACACAAAGAGGCAGCTAGGAAAGAGATGAATTTAAGTCACACCTAAATTCACACGTTAACACCCACTAGCTGTGAGACTCTGGCAAGCTACCTGCCCTGAGAGTCAATTTCTTTATCTGTAAAATGGGAATGACAATTTGTGGCTACAGTGGGTTATTAAAAGGACTAAATGAGATAGCAGAGGTAAAGTATCCAACATGGTGCCTGGCACAAACAGGAGTCCCAAAATGTTAGTTCCTTTCCTTTTTTCCCACAGATCTAAAATGATAGCTCTATGCCCAACATTTCAACAAGGTTCAGTAAGATAAAGATTCAACAGGTCCAACAGAAGACAGTCAGTTTGCTAGATTCATAACCATGTGATCATGGATTATCAATAAATTGCTTTATAGATTATTACTCATAGTTATCAATATCAAAATATATATATATATATCATACACCATGCTCTTGTTCTTAAAGTTGATCATAATGTTCCATTAGCATCATCTTTGTTTCAGCCAAGAAAACATGGGATAAGAATGAAAATAAAAGGCAATTCTGACTGTAAAGCCGTTCTGAAATAACATGTTGCTTCAAAGGAGAGTTAAAAGTCAACTGAAATGTCTTAACTGTGGGATGAGGTTTCAAGGAATTAAAATACTGGAAATACATAGCCACAGCAGTATAACAAAAGAGATAGTTACTAAGGCTTGGGAGGGTTTCTACCTACCTACCAGATTATCTTTCTCCTGATCCTGTTTCTTCAGATAGTTCAATACAGACATTGTGTCTTTCTCCATTTTATACTGCTGTCTCTTTAACTCTTCATTACATCTTGCCAGTCTCCGGGAAGTATCACGATACTCAATCCTAGAAAGTTCTGTGACTTCCAGCCTGGCCTCCCAAAGGGAGGCATTGGCCTTGGCTCTCTCCAAAACAGACTCCTCAAGTTTTATGATCTTCCTGCACAGGAAGAGGACATCAAGAGCATATAACTATTTCTCTACTTTATTAGTATTACACCTTTCTCTATATTATAATTTATTTTGCTTGGCATTTGCCTGGCACATATGAGCAAATATTGTTGGATGAATGAGTTAGTAAGAAATATATATGGTCTATTGCCCTCAGTGTTTCATTGTTGATATGTGCACTGTAGATGAATGGGCAAAAATAGAAAACATATGCTAGTGAGTTCTAGGAATGTGACAAGCCATTGGCACTTCCAGAAAATGCAAGACTAAACATGCAGTTATTTTTTTTAATCACACTGTAGAATACTTATATTAATACTCTAGGGGGGAAATTGCAAATAAATTTGTATATTGGGCTGTTATCTTAGGAAGAAGAAAAAGAATATTCCAAAATGATAGTAGTGGTTATCTTTGGATAATGGGATTACAGGTGGTTTTGTTCTGTTTGACTCACTAGGTTTCCTAAACTCTCTGTACTGAGCAGGCATTACTCTCTTAAACAAATTACTTTATAAACTTTACAAGGATCCCTTGTGGTCCCATATATAGTGCTGTTGGACAAGATGTATGATTCCAATGTGTCTAGGAACGACTAGGGTCATCCAATAAATGTAGTAGCAATCTAGCAGCAACTCCAAACCTGTGAAGGTTTAATGCCAGAGCAATCTTACCCACTTCAGAAATTCTCATCATTTGGGGAAATCTGAATACTCAAATCCTTTATGTTTCCTTCGAACCAAAAGGAATCCTTGAAAAGGCCCAAGGAATTACTTCCATCACCCAGACATCCTTCAGGATGTTTAAGTGCCTCTCAACCACACAGCTGAGATCGATCAGGTTACAGGCAAAAAATAACGAACCCAGAGCACTACAGCACAGTTCTTGCCGGGACGGGGGTGGGGTGGGGGGAAAAGATCCAAGTTGAAGCCTACAGGAGCAGACATCTTAATTTGTTTAACAAATATTAAGCTTCTTCTATGGTTCCGACTCTCTTCCAGGTGCTGGAGATAAGGTGAATAACGCTTAGTGCCTATTCTAGAGCATCTTTGGGTCTTGAGGATTTCCCAACTACTAATATTCTGAGCCACATGATTATCTGGAGTGGGGCTGGAGGTTGTTAATGTGCACTGTAGGATATTTAACAGTATCTTTGGTCTGATAGCTCAGGTGGTAAAGAATCGCCAGGAATGCAGGACACGCGGTTCGATTCCTGGGTCAGGAAGATCCGTTGGAGAAGGGATCCTCTCCACTCCAGTATTCTGGCGTGGAGAATTCCATACTCTATCATCCATGGGGTCGCAAAGAGTGGGATACGACTGAGCGACTTTCACTCGGTCTCTTATCCACTAGAGGTCCCCCGATGTGACAATCAAAAATGTCTCCTTGACATACGTCCTCAGGGAGTCAAAAATTACCCCCCTCCCCAGCTAAGAATCACTGGTGGCGAACAGTGCTGTCCAATAGAACTTTCTGCGATGTTAATGCTGTCTAGACTGTCCAATACAGTCACCACTAGCCACACAGGCCTACTGAGTACACGCAATGTAGCCGGTACAAACGAGGATCTGAATTTTTAGTTTAATTTTAACGAATCTTAATAGCCATACATGACCGGTGACGACACTATTGGGCAGGGCAGCACAGGTCTAGAGGATCTCCGACCTTCAATTCCAGTGTCAGAACTAACCCTTCCTCCTCACTTTTAGTTCTTTTCCCCTCCACTAGCACTTATTTCATTCGGTCCTCAGTCAGTTCAGTCGCTCAGTCGTATCCGACTCTTTGCGACCCCGTGGACTGCAGCACGCCAGGCCTCCCTGTGCATCACCGACTCCCGGAGTTTACTCAAACTCACGGCCATTGAGTCGGTGATGCCATCCAACCATCTCATCTTCTGTCGCCCCCTTCTTCTCCCGCCTCAACCTTTCCCAGCATCAGGGTCTTTTCAAATGACTCAGTTCGGTCCTATGTTACTTCTGTTCTTGGGGAATTTATCTACCTCCTCGTTAGTACACTCCACATAGGCAGGGGCTGTGTCTAAAAGATTTGAGGGTCCCAAATCTCAACACTCCGGTCTTAGTTGAAGCAGTGGGGGGTATGGCATGCCTTTGGGGAATTTCTGAGCAACGGAGCCGTCCTTCTTAGAAGCTGGGAGAGCAAGGGAAGGGTCCGGGAGGAAAGCGGGGAAAGGGCGCCAGTTGGCCGGCGCCTGCGAATCTCCGGAGGGCAGGCCCTGGAGCAGGGACCCCAGCGTGGCTTCCCCTTACTTCTTCTTGTCTTTATCTTTGCCTTTGTCTTTGCCTTTCCCTTTCTTTTTGTCCTTCCCCTTAGCCGGCATCCTGGCTTCTCCCGGGGCACAGCAGCCGTGGTCTTGTCTCCGCGCCGCCCAGGCCCGGCTTCGTCTCCAAGGACACCACCAAGCCGCGCAGGTAACGATCAGCTCCAGCGGTTGCCGG
>NW_011494940.1:1604640-1608642 GCF_000754665.1 Bison bison bison
CTTGCCCGCGCGTCCTCTCCTTCCCTCGCGCCGCAGCCAGCGTGGCCGTGGCCGCCCAGCTCTCGTCCCGGCTCCGCCCCTCCCGAGGCCACCCGGGCTCTTGGTTTCCTTCTCCCTCTCCTGGCTCCTAACCCTTGCTGGTTCTGTAAGGGATGGCGCAGCCAGCGGGCTTCCCAGGCTAAACATGTTTTGATGAGGCGGTTGAGGACTTGTCCTAGGGTGGTGGGTGGTTTGGAGGGTAAGGCGGGCGGCGCGCGGGTGTCGGGGAGCCTGGGGGTCGGAGAGGCTCCGGGGCCTCGTTGAGAGTCCTTGGAGAGGAGTATCCCAGTGTCAGGTCCCGTTCTGTCCTGTCGCTGCCGTCCCCAGATTCCCATTTGGTAATAACCTGCGTGTGCTGCCCTTCCTTTTCCGCGAGTCGCGTGAAGTTGAAAGCTCAGGCCTTTTGCTGTGTTGTTTTTGTTTTGGTGTCGTCACCTCCCCCCCGCCCCAACCAACCCCGCGCACACCTGTGAAAAGGAGTAGTTCTCAAAAGGATGGTTCGTGTTTTTTCAGAGGAGGAGCTCTGTGATCATGCCTTCTTCATTCAATGAGTTTGTCCGTGAGTCATCGAGGAAGACAGGGAATTCTGGGGGCCGAGACAACAGTTAGGAAACTTGCGATTGAAGCTCTGCTGTGCATTAGTCTCCCTTTCAAGTTGAATGTAAAAATTTCCTTTAAAACTTCATTGTGCATCTTCTCCATTTCTCTAAGGAGAACTTAATCCCTGCAACCTTTCTAGATGTCTCTGATTCAAACCTTCCACTTCCCCCGCTTTTTTTCCCAGCGATGTCGTTGATGTTTCTGAATTGAGTGGTTAAGAGGGAACTTGCTGATTGTTAATATTAATAAGCACTGAAAATCTTAGCCATGCCATCTGCTGGCATGATAGTGGCTTACTCTATTCCTGGTGCTTCCCCCTCGCCCCCATTTGCATGTCACACTTCCGTGGGTCCATGATGGAACTACCATACATTGAAGAGGTTTATTCTGATATAGAATCTACAAAGTTATGATTGATTTATATGTCTGCGTATTAAGTCGCTTCAGTCGTGTCCAACTCTTTGCAGTCCCGTGGACTGTAGCCGGCCAGGCTCCTCTGTCCATGGGATTTTCCAGGCAAGAATACTGGAGTGAGTGCCCTTCTCCAGGGGATCTTCCCGACCCAGGGATGGAACCCACCTTCTTTAATGTCTCCTGCATTGGCAGGCGAGTTCTTTACCAATTTCTTTACCACTTGATATGTCCAGGGTTCTGAAAATTACCCTACTGATAACTTGCAGAAAAGAGTGTAGGATATCTCCTATTAGAGGCTTTATATTTAGAATTCATTCTAAAAAATTGGTTACTGTGAACCTGAAAGTCAGTCCAAGTCATCTGTTGTGTGTAGACTCATTTATAAACACGAAAACTTGACTGTAGTAAGGTTATTTCTTAATATATGTGCATAATAACTTTAGTTGCACGTACTTCTTAGTTATTTTATCATACAAAATATTTTTTATTGACTTTAAGTTTGTAGTTAAAACTGTTGTGACTTGAATATGGGTGGCTAAGAGAAATGCCCAGATTCACACCGTAGTAGTAGAGGTAGTAGAGGTAGTTCTAGAATCTACAGTCTTCTGAACCTCCACATTCTCTGCCAAAGAACTAGATGTTATTATTCAATCATCCATTTGTAAAAGTAGGAAGTTGCTATTTAGCAGTTCGTCTGGTAGCGTTTCCTTTCATACATTCTTGTAGTTTTACTATATGAGGTTTATTTCATTGAGTAAATTTGCTTTGTTTTATTGTTTAGAATGCTAATGCTTTTAAAACTTGGGATAAGCACTTGGTATTTTTTTGACTTGGTTTTGTAATTCTTTTTTTTTTTCTTTTTCCGCCCAGTGTGCATAGTTCCTGGTTAACATAGAAATGCAGAGTGTCTTGGCTGAATCCTCACGCAGACAAGATCATTATGGTCCTGGTAGGTAGGGCAGGTATCTGAATGTAAGGTAATATCTCTGCTATCTTAAAGCTGTAAATGTGCTTCTTTTGCCCCTGGGTTGTTTTGTTGTTGTTTTTCCCAAATTGGATTTTCTGTCTTTGCCAAATAATGTCAACTTTTCTGTTGTCCCATTGATTCTAATATCATCAGGTGTGGAGTTGCTCAAAAAGCCAAATAAGAACTTAAGACTACATCTCAAAATTATTTTGAAACTACATATTATTATTTCTTTTTTTTTTTTTTCTTCCAGTAGCTCCAAAATTAGGTTTACTCTGTAAAGGCATCTGTAGCTTTATTCTGGTTTAGCTTGGAGACCGAGTTTCTGACACCAGATTCTCGGCTTCTCTGTCTCAAAGACAGAGTTTTGGGTGAAGTAAAAAAGAAGAGCTTTATTGGTTTGCCAGGCAAAGGGGGACACAGCAGGCTCATGCTCTTGAAATCATGTGTTCCAACGTGGGGAAAATAGTGACAAGTTTTATAGTAAAACAGGATGTGATCAGCTCGTGGACATTCTTCTGATGGTTTGGTGGTGAGTTGGTAAGTAGGAGTCAACATCCGTCAGCCTCAAGTTTAACTGATCTGGCATCTACATGCTCGTGGGCAGCATATCATAACTTCTCCCGCCTGGAGGGAGTTTCAGTATCTGCAGAATAGCTCAAAGATATCTTTGCGTATATGCATTAATGGGAAACAAGACTTTGACCCAAGGCTGCTCCTGGCTGTTTAACCCTGGTCTCACATTCACTCCCTTCCCTAATTAACAACTTCTTGAATCTGCTGCTTGAAACTCAGGGAACGTCAAAGAGGGTGAATGAAGGCTGTTTCTTATAATCAAAGGAATGGGGAACACAGAAAGGCCTCGTGCCCAGGAGCCTTATAGGGCCCTGCACAGTATCATTTCTACTTGTAATTCATCCTTGAAATTGCCTGATAGCACTGATGCTGTTCTATAAGTTGGAGAAGCTACGTAAACCATTTCTGATCTTGTTTTTACACAGCCTTTAGAATCTTGAATAAATATATTGTCATCCAAACTCTATCTGAAGGAGACTCATCAATATTTCTGAATATTATGGAGGATTAGTTAATTTCATCCTACTTTTTCATTGCATTTTGTTGTTGCATGAGTGCATGGTTAGTCATGTCCAACTCTTTGCAACCCCATGGACTCATTCTGCCAGGCTCTTCTGTCCATGGGATTTTCCAGGAAAGAATATTGGAGTGGGTTGCCATTTCCTACTCCAGGGGATCCTCCGGACCCAGGGATTGAACCCATGTCTCCTGCATCTTGTTGCATTGACAGGCAGATTCTTTACCACTGAGCCACCAGAGAAGCCATATGGTACAAATAAAAGATTTAATCTTAGAAATTTTCAGGTTTTTTTTAAACATTCACTGTTTTATTTACATACAAAATCTGTTGCCACAGATAATTATTATCTACTGACAATTCATTTGCAAAATGTTCAGTTTTTATTGTCCATTCTGAAAAACCATTAGACAATACTTAAAGTCAGTTTTTTAAGAAAGGTTATATACCCAAATTTCAGGTCCACCTATCTGCACTTTTCATTTGATGGGTCTGTCCAATTTTCATTCGTTTAAGAAATGTTTAGTAAATACCAACTGAATACCAGGCTCTGATAGCTCAAGGGGTACAGTGGGAACCAAGACAGGGCCCCAGCCTTCAAATGGCCTACAGTCAGATGTATAAGATGCTGACCTGATCATTGATCTCTAAGACTATACAACCTCAGTTGGAAGCTATGCATCTCCACCAAGCAGTGATGAATTAGGGGAGATGGTATGAACTTTAAATGCTACAGCAGTTTGGAGGCGTGAAAGACTGTCACAGGACGCGCGGCGCTGAGTCGGCAGTGGGGCTGAGGTACCGGCTCCGGGCTCGGACTTGGGGCTCTGGGCTCGGTGGCGTGGCCCCAGCAGGTTGGGAGGCCCAGCGGGCGGGCGAAAATAAAAAA
>NW_011494940.1:1608742-1621408 GCF_000754665.1 Bison bison bison
GGGAAAATAAAAAAAAAAAAAAAGAAAGAAAGACTGTCACAGGAAGTTTACAGGAGGAGGTAGGCTAAAAGTAAAAGGGAAGACTTTCTGGGAAGGTGGAACAAATGAGTAGAATCAGTGTGTTTGAGACAGAGTGTAATTTAACCAGAGCAGTGGTTCCCACAGGATAGTCCACGCACCTGTAAGTGTCAGCATCATCTGGTAACTTGTTAGAAATGCACATTCTCAGCCCCCACTTGAGACCTACTGTGTTGAACTGGAAATCCTGACAGTGAAGCCTGCAATCAAGTTATATATTTTAACAAGCCCCGCAGGTGATTCTGATGCTTGCTTAGAGCAAGGTGTTCTTGTGTGAAAGTAGTGGGCAAAAACTTTGGCAGAATAGCCTGGGACTTAGAAGGACTTAGAATGTTAGGCAAATTTTTTATCCTACAGAGCAAGGAGTCACCAACTTGTAGCTTAAGGACTGGATTCGGCCCATAGATATGTTTCATTTTGCCTGCGTGGTGTTTTGGTTTTTTTAAAATGGTATTAGTTGTCACTGGCATCTCACTCCAGTATTCTTGCCTGGAGAATTCTGCAGACAGGAGCCTGGCGGGCTACAGTCCATGGGGTCACGAGGAGTTGGACACTGAGCAACAAATACACACATTTAAAAACCGGATTCTACGTAGAAATCTGTGCTCTTGGCTTATCTTGAAAAATCAGAAGACCTGGCAACATACTAGGCCTGTATTTCATCATGGCAGCAATTTGTGGGAACAGCAAGTAACTTACCCTTTAGATGGGACATGTGCTTTCCAGTTTGCACAGTCCCTACCACTTCCTGTTGATTACACACATCTTTACTCACTTATATTTTCCGCCTGGCCCCAGTAAGTATTTCAGTATTTGAGTTTGTAACTTCTGTTATGGGCAGTGGAAAATTGAAAGTTTTTAGAAGGAAAGTGTTAGGACTTATGATTTCATTAATTCATTCAATAAACACTGATGAATTAAAAATGTATTACATGCCAGATTGTTCAGTGTTGAAAGGTGAATGAATCCCTACCATGATATAGTTACAGTCTAGTGGGAAAATGATGCAAATAACATTTTAGAAACAGTCGTGTATGGGTTTGAGAAGAGAGACTTTGGTGACTGGAAGACCAGTTAAGAGGCTATAGTGGTCTAAAGTCTGAAGTTGATAAAGGCCAGGCTTTAGATAATCAGTAAGAGGCTACGAAAGAAGAAAGAGAAAGAGATGGGAAAGGTATTACAAAGCAAAAATCATTAGTCCTTGATAAGAGATTGGGTGTGAGAGAGGAGAATGCAAAGATGATGAAAATTTTGCATCATAAATTAGAAAACTTGTGGTACCATTAACAGGAATAGGAAATTAGAGAATCCATTTAACCCTCTCTTAATTGGGCAGGGGCACTGAGAAAGGGGGTTGTTTGGAGATGCCAATTTGAGGTGTCTCTTGTTTTGAGTTCGGGTATTGGTATGTACACAATATGAGTGTTTTTAAAAATAAAACTTAATAGAACTGTGGTCAAAATTGCATGCGTAGGGGTAAATGTCACTCATTCCATTCTGGGAAACCAAGAGAATACCTGGAGAAGCGTTAGTTGTTTAATAATTGCTTTGGAGGCCCTATAGTTACAGTTTATTACATTATTTACATGCTGTCTTGAATGTACAGTTTTCAGGTTTATGTTGCATTGGTAAGTTTAACTTTCTCTTTCTGAGAGAATAGAAGATACTATATAAACTCAGATGCTTAAAGACATTTTCTGAGTGTCAGAATTTAAGTCATAATTGCCTCATGAGGTGGTTCAGGGGTGAGGATTGTCATAACTATTGCTATGTTGAGATAATAGCCCGTCTTTCCTCTTATGATCTTACGTTTGCAGTACTTGATTCCCTCTGCTTTTGAAGAATTTTTTTTACTGTGGTAAAATATATATAACATAAAAATTGTCATTTTAACCATTCTAAGCGTGCAGATCAGTGGTGTAATTACTTTCACAGTGTTGTACAGCTATCACTATTCTCTATTTACATTTTTCATCACCCCAGCAGAAACTCTGGACCTGTTAAGCAATAGCTCGCATTCTCCCCTCACCACAACCCCTGGTAAACTCTAAGCTACTTTCTGTTTCTGCAGATTTGCTTTTTCTAGATAGTTCGTGTAAATGGAATCATATTTTTCTATGTCTCAGCATAACATTTTCAAGGTTCATGCTGTAGCATGTATCAGAAAGTTTTTGCTTTTTATAGCTAAATAATATTCCATTGTATTTGTGTGTGCCCTATTTTGTTTATGTATCTGTTAATGAATACTTGGGTTTTTTCCACTTCTGGCCATTGTGAATAATGCTGCAGTGAAGTTTTTGCTTTTTATAGCTAAATAATATTCCATTGTATTTGTGTGTGCCCTATTTTGTTTATGTATCTGTTAATGAATACTTGGGTTTTTTCCACTTCTGGCCATTGTGAATAATGCTGCAGTGAAGTTTTTGCTTTTTATAGCTAAATAATATTCCATTGTATTTGTGTGTGCCCTATTTTGTTTATGTATCTGTTAATGAATACTTGGGTTTTTTCCACTTCTGGCCATTGTGAATAATGCTGCAGTGAAGTTTTTGCTTTTTATAGCTAAATAATATTCCATTGTATTTGTGTGTGCCCTATTTTGTTTATGTATCTGTTAATGAATACTTGGGTTTTTTCCACTTCTGGCCATTGTGAATAATGCTGCAGTGAACGTTGATGTAAAAATACTGTTTGAGTTCCTGTTTTCAGTCTTGTAGGTATGTACCTGTGACTGGGATTGACTAGGTCCCTTCTGACCACATATTCATTTGGTAATAGAGTGCCACTCTTAGTCATATTGTGGAAGACACAACTGGTATTTGAATTCTTCACAGCAAAAAAAAAAAAAACTCACAAAGTGCATAAACTCAAAAATATACTCTAGCTTTTACAGGAAGTGTAACTTGCCTTCTCTTGTTATCGCTGATTTTGTAAACGGGTGGTTTTATTAGAGTGGCTGCCGTTGTAGTTTGTATGAAAAGAAATTTTAAAAGACGAGAAAGAGGCCAAGAGTGTACTAGATTACAAGTTAGGAGATTAGGTTGATGATCCACTTTCCAAAGCCTAAATAGATTGGAAATAGAAATACAGAAAGAGATAATTGCATCAAAAATAGGAGAAAGGAAAAAAAGGAAAAAGAACTTTGCTCTTATGGGTATCCGTATCCATCTTCTACAGGTTGAAAAAGTGATACATTAGTTAAAGGAAACAAAGTGGAAAGCCCAGAAGGAAAAGAAAATATTGGTAAGTAACTTATATAAAGTCATACCCTCTTTTTCCGTAGGTTAGATTTCCTTTTGTTTATTTGACCATGCTAGGTCTTTGTTGCTACACGCAGGCATTTTCTTTCTCTGCTTGCCGCGAGCGGGATCTTCTCTCTAGTTGCGGTGAGTGGGCTTCTCACTGTGGTGGCTTCTCTTGTGGAGCACAAGCTGTGCGCTTCAGTGTGGCAGCTCACGGACTCTAGAGCGAGGGCTCAGCAGTTGTGCCACACGGGTTTAGTTGCCCCGAGGCATGTGGAGTATTCCTGGACCAGGGATCAAACCCATACCCCCTGCCTTAGCGGGCAGATTTTCAACCACTGGACCAGGGAAGTCCCATAGGTCAGAGTTCTGCTTTTTTATTCCTAGCTGAGAGCTCACAGTAAATGGAAAGAGATTAATGAGCCAGTAAAAGCTGTCACAGATTCCACAGTCCTTGTTGGAGAGGCCCTCATTTGTGTAAGTTGACGTAAAAGTCTAGTAATTGTGACTCTTTGATTCATGTCCCACAAAAGAGTTTTCAAAATTAGATGGTGGCAGCTTACTGAAGGAGGCAGGCACATGACGGCACTGATCAGTGATAACAGATAGCATGATGTTGAGGAAAACTAGCTCAAAAAGCATAGCAGCCTGGGACTATTTCTTGACAGAAGGGCAAACAGTCCTCTAGACCTATAGTCCCCAAAGGCATCCCAAGTTTACAGAAAAATATAACTGATGGTCATAATCATAACTCTGGACCATGAATAAAATATGTCACTTTAGGAACATTTTTACCAAACACTGTTAAAATAAATGTTATGGTATTTAGAGAAGATGTATCATAAAGACATATTTGAGGAAATGTACATATGTGGAGCCCCTGTTCTTGGTTTTATACATGAGATGTCATTGTAATATTTACCTTTCTCAAGTTGTTCATTTGGATTCAACGTGTTTGAAGGAGCAGCTGTTTTTCACTTAATAACAAGAAAGGGAAAATACGTTCTCACTTCTCACAAACGCCAATATAACCAGTGACAAATGGCACTGATCCTTGCAATTACTCTTCTGTAAATAAGTGCCTCCCACGGTGGATATGGGTTTGGAGGCAGAGATAGTTTATCACTGTAGATTTTCATTTTATTTGCTTATTGGGGCAGTATTAATCCCCTCCTGATTAATAGTATCTTCTTACCTGAAGGACTTCCTACTTTTAATGAATGGGTGAAAAAAGGCCTTTTGACTTGTGAAGAAAGCGAGGCAGCAATAGCAAGAGCTCTCCCTGTACAGTGATTATTGTAGCTAAGTCAGGCCTGAAACAATGAAGAATGAGGTCATGCACTGCCTCATCTCATTTCAGTATAAGACTCAGATGGTTCATTGTACAGAGCGGCCCTTCTTGACACATGTCTAATAATGTTTTGATTAAAATGAAATAAAGTATAGAAAGAACTAATCTGTTCATAGGAAATAAGTTTATATTTGTTGGTAACTACCAGTGTATGAATTCTAGTTCCTTTTTGGGAGAGTATTTGATCTTAGTGTTGGAGGGACTTTAAAAGAACTCTCATTTCACCAGCCTTCTGATCTGTGAATCCATTTGGACAATGTGATCAGATGTGGGTTGAGCCCTTGGGTCAAAATTCTCTCCCCATCTCATGAAACAGCGCATATTGTTGGGAAATTCTTTTTACTGTTCAGTCTCTCCCCTGCAGTTTCCATGCTCACAGGTCTTATTATAGCTCCTTGGCAATGATCTAACAAAAGTTGTTTTTTTAAGAAACCTTCTTTTATCTAGTTAATATTTTAAAAATGCTGGTTATAAAATTTTTCTGTGGTTTTCAAATCTATGCTAGTGGTCAGTCTTAACCTTTTCTACCAAATATCTCTAGAGTACCGAAGTATTAATAACTAATGCTACCATTGTGTTAGCATTTTTTTCTCTGTATAAGTTGCTATTCTGTTAGTATAATTATTTTCACTCTTTATTTTCCTTGATTCAGTATTTAATTTTTATTATTCAGTTATTAACTGATGTCTGCAATCTGAAATGTAGTGACTCTTTTCTTCCTACTTGTTTCTAAAATGATCTGACTTTTATTTGAAGTATTTAAATCTGTTTTCACTCCTAGGAACAAGCAGGACATTGTTTGAGTTGTAGTTTTTCTGACTTTAATTCTTTTCCTTAAGTAAAATATTGTAACTATAACATAAATGGATGGCTTAAACTAGTGGGATATGATATTTTCAGAGCAGTTAAAAGTCCATGGCATTTTTAATTTTCAAGGGTTCATATCATTGGAATAACATAGTTTCTAAAGCAAGAAGTATGTAAGTTGTGTTAATAGAAATATATATAAACTGTGAAAAAAAGCTGAACACAAAACATTATACAGATACTGGTTATAATTGGAAGTAGCCAGTCTCCAAGGATCAGTACTGATCCTCACCTCCAGTATTTATACATTTGTGTAGTTCCTTGCACACTGTATCAGCACTGGTCTGTATGACCAATGAAATACAGGGAAGTGATAGTTTATGACCTGCAGGGTCATACCAAGTATTGCTGCCTTTGCATTGCCCTCTCTTGGATTGCCCACTCTGGAGGAAGCCAGCCACCATATTATGAAGACGTTTAAAGCCCTATGGAGAGTCCACGTGGGAAGCAACTGAGGTGTTTTTCTAACAGCCAAAAAACCAGCTTGTCAGCCACTGAGGTGGGTCCTCAGCCTTAGCCAAACCTTCAGATGACTGCAGTCCCAGCGTGCATCTTGACTACAGTATCATGAGAGACCCTGAGCCAGAACTGTCTAATTACATCACTTCCAAATTCCTGAACTACGGAAACTATGAAATAATAAATGTCTGTTGTCATTCTAAGCAACTAAGTTTTGGAGTTGTTTGTTGTGCAGCAATAGATAACTAAGGGACAGTATTCTAAAATACTTACTGGTTTTATGTGTAGAAGAGAATCTGGACAATGTAAACAGCGCTTACTATCATCTGTGCCCGGTGGCTTCAGTCATGTTTGACTCTGCAATCCCGTGGACGGCAGGCCACCAGGCTCCTCTGTCCATGGGATTCTCCAGGCAAGAATACTGCCATTTCCTTCTCCAGGGGATCTTCTTGACCCAGGGGTCGAACCCATGCCTCTTAGGTCTCCTGCATTGACAGGCAGGTTCTTTACCACTAGCACCGCCTTATAACATTTTTAACAATTGAATGTGTTTGGTTAAAGAAGTTCAGTTTAGCTATCGGACTTACAGATTCAGAAAAAGAAAATGATAGTTTCTTCTAACACAAATTGAAGGTATTCATTAATCATTATATTCCTTCTTAAATATTCATTTACTTATGAAAGTATTCTCCCTTTTTATGTCACTTTGTAGTTTATTACTATGTCACTTATTTTTTTTATTTTTTAATTGGAGGATGATTGCTTTACCATGTTGTGTCGGTTTCTTCCATACAACAGCTTAAGTCAGTTTTTTATATATATATATATATATATATTCCCTCCCTCTTGAACTGCCCTCTCCCCTCCCCTCCCATCCCTCTCAGTCATCACAGAGAGCCCATCTGGGCTCCCTGTATATATAGCAACTTCCCACTAGTTAATCTGGTTTAGACATTGGAGTGTTTATGTGTCAGTGCTACCTATTGTTATTTCTGATTGAACACCTTCTTGGACACCCTTCTAGGTGCTTGGGTTATATCAAAACAAACAAACAAAAAAGATTTCTGCTCTTAAGGAGTTTATATCAGAGAAACACAGATAGCAAGCATAGTAAATAAGCCATCTAGTGTGTTAGAATTGATCAGTGGTATGGAGAAAAAAAGTAAATCAGTGTAAGGAGGATTGAGAAAGGAGATGGAAGTAGGGGACACACAAGGGAGGTGGTTATAGTAGTCGAGATAGATGTCTGTAGGGAAACAGCATCTGAACAATAAGTTGATCAAGTGAATGTTTGGGAAAAGATGGTTCCAGAGAGTGGGGACAGCTAGAGCAAGGCCCTAAGGCAGGAGCATGTGTGATATTTAAGCACAGAGGTCAGTGTGGGTGGCGCGAGTGAGATGAAAACCATTAGTAGTGAGGTCAGAGGTAATGAAGTGGGAGGCACAGCAGGTGGATCCGTGAATCCTGTTTGGACCTTGCTACTCTGAGGGGTATGGGAAGTGATTGCTGGACTTTGCAATAGAAAGGTGTGTTAGACTCTAGGGGAGTGAGGGTAAAAGCAGAGATCAAATAGGAGAATGTTAGAATAAACCGCATGAAAGATGATGGTGGCTTGGGCCAAGACAGTGGTGGTGGAAGTGGTCAGAAACGGTTAGATTCTGGAAACGTAATAAAGGTGGAGCAGCTGGACACAGATCAGAAGTTCTTGGTCATACAGAGGAAGGAAACCAAGCTGCTGTGAGACTCTCACATCCTGGTGCCAGTCTGACTTCTGGCTAGTCTCTGACCATCCTTCTCGGCCCTGTGCTCTTCCCCACCGGACAGCTGCCTTTCCCTGGTGCCATATCAGCTGACCCTCCTGTGACCTAGCAGGCAACGCTGGGCTCTAGAATTAGACCATCTAAGTTTGATTTTGGACTCTCTTAACTGCTGCGTGGTCTTAAATTACGTAAGCCTCAGTTTTCTTATTTCTATAATGGGGATGTTAATTACAAAATCTGCCTCACAGAGTGGTATTGTGAGATTAAATGAGATAACCCATGTAAAATACTTCACATAGTGCTTGGCGGATGTTAAGATCTCAATAAACGGTAGCTGTGATCACCTCAGACTGTTTTCCTTTGGCTGGTCTTTCCTCTGCATTAAATGCTAACCTCCCTGTAATCTCTTCCATTCTAACCTATTCTTTGTTTTCATTTTGTTTCTCAACCTTTGACAAGAAGTTCTTGAGGAAATTTAAAAATGAAATCAAACTATCCATAATTTCCTTGCCGTTTTCATCTTTCTATAGTCCCTCTGTTCTTTGTCCACATGTCTCTCTTATTTATGTAGTTACTTCTGTTCACTTTTTGTAATCAGTTCAAATGTCATCTCATGCCTTTCCTAATCCTCTAGGTAGATTTAGTCATCTGTGCATTGGGCTCCTTTACCATTTTAATTATTCATTTAAAAAGATGTGGTTATTAGATAAGTGAGTGGAACCTACCAAGGCTCCCCACCCTGATTCTTACATGTAACTGCCAGATTCATATCTGTGACACTCCTTGCTCAAAATTTTCAGTGGCTTCACATCACCTGCAAAGTCAAGTCTGAATTCCGTAGCTGAGCATTTGGTGTATTCTACTATCTGATCTCAGTTTGCCTTTCCAATTTTGTTTTCTACAACAATCTGGTCTATTTACTGTCCCTTGGGGTTGCTCCATCCTCTCTCCATCCAGGTCTTGATTCATATTTTATTTTTTTCCTGAAAAGCACTCCTCCCATGTCCTAATTCCCCTCTTCATTACCCTTCTCAGAAGCTTCCCCTTTCACAAAGCTTTCTCTGACCATTCCAGCTCCAAATAATCTCTCCCTGCTTTGAAATCTCAGAGCATAGAACTGTGCTGCTTGTCACATTTTAACTTCACAAAGGTAATTAAATTAAATTTTTCCTGTTTACTGTAGTCTCCTAAAGGGCAGATCTAAGACGATTCATCTTTGCATGCTGTACTTAAAAGTAGCATTAGGCAACTGATCATTTCTGGAATGGCTGAATGAATACATATGTGAATAAACAGACTTCCTAGAACAGCGCTCCTGTGGGCTGCTTTGGAGGGAATAAAGTTGGGGATGTGATACATAGCCATAGTAAGACCCTGGGAAAAGTGGTACTCCCTGCCTCAGTGCTCCTATCTGCAGATACCATCAGCCCAATTGTCCCAGGTCCGTTCAGAATGTATTTACTGAAGTCTGACATGTTCCAGGCTCTGTAGTTGGCTTTAGGAGTACGAAAGCTATTTCTTTCTTTCCCCTATACACCCTTCAAATAGCAAGGTGTTCTGGGGCTGTGGCCCTTGGCCCTTGGTATTAGATCTGTAAGTCCTAAGTTATATTCTCAAATGAGGCATTGCTCACTGTGCTGAGATCTGTCCCAGACTTACCCAGTTAGACCCACTTTGGTTTTATTTTGCCTAACTTACATTCTAGGTGTTTGGGCTAATTCATTCCCATCAGCCTATTGTTTAAAAATTTCATTCAGTTACATTTTAAGTTTGCTTTATGTTCAATTTTTACTTTGTTAAAGTCAACTTTGCTGTGGAACTCAGAAGAATTGGCAGTGGGAGCTTTTACTTTTCAGTGTTTTCAGACTTTTTGGTAGACCTTCCTAATCACCTCTCTCATCCCATTATTTTACACTGTTGGGAAATACGTTAGTCAATAGTGATATTTGCTTAAGGAGGGAATAGAAAGACATTAATAGCAGTCAGGTGTCACCAGGGAACTGTTTAAGGAAAACAAGTCCACTTGTTTGGAAATCTGATTTGATACCTCCAGAACAATTCTTGTCCTCTATTCTGTTACACCTCTCCATTCCAGCCATACTGAACTTGTAGTAGTTGAAGTTCTCAGAATTCTCCTGTGTTACTTCCATGGTAATTCCTGCCTCTGATTCAGGACCAAGCTTATACCTCTCATCCCTTAAAAAGCTTCCCACTCCCTTCCCACTCCCATCCTCCTTCTGTGATGAGTTACTGTCCCTTATATCCACTCCTGCCATATGCACAGAACTATACCTGTGCATCGGAGAAGGCGATGGCACCCCACTCCAGTACTCTTGCCTGGAAAACCCCATGGATGGAGGAGCCTGGTAGGCTGCAGTCCATGGGGTCGCAAAGAGTCAGACACGACTGAGAGACTTCCCTTTCATTTTTCACTTTCATGCATTGGAGAAGGAAATGGCAACCCACTCCAGTGTTCTTGCCTGGAGAATCCCAGGGACAGCGGAGCCTGGTGGGCTGCCGTCTATGGGGTTGCGCAGAGTCGGACACGACTGAAGAGACTTGGCATACCTGTGCATAGTTCAGTCAGAGAACTTGCCATGGTAGAGTACAGGTATTGGTTTATCTGTCTGTTTCTTTTAGTA
Source organism: Bison bison bison (assembly GCF_000754665.1). Lineage (NCBI taxonomy): Eukaryota > Metazoa > Chordata > Mammalia > Artiodactyla > Bovidae > Bison > Bison bison. Next base: position 1,619,142 of record NW_011494940.1, read on the forward strand.
AGCTGAAATCGTCCCCAGGAGCTGGGTCTGTATTTGAATTGTCTTTTGTATCTAGACTTAAATTGAAGAAAGTGTAGGAAACCACTAGACCATTCAGGTATGACCTAAATCAAATCCCTTATGATTATACAGTGGAAGTGAGAAATAGATTTAAGGGACTAGATCTGATAGAGTGCCTGATGAACTATGGACGGAGGTTCATGACATTGTACAGGAGACAGGGATCAAGACCATCCCCATGGAAAAGAAGTGCAAAAAAGCAAAATGGCTGTCTGAGGAGGCCTTAAAAATAGCTGTGAAAAGAAGAGAAGCAAAAAGCAAAGGAGAAAAGGAAAGATATAAGCATCTGAATGCAGAGTTCCAAAGAAAAGCAAGAAGAGATAAGAAAGCCTTCCTCAGCAATCAATGCAAAGAAATAGAGGAAAACAATAGGATAGGAAAGACTAGAGATCTCTTCAAGAAAATTAGAGATACCAAGGGAACATTTCATGCAAAGATGGGCTCTATAAAGGACAGAAATGGTATGGACCTAACAGCAGCAGAAGATATTAAGAAGAGGTGGCAAGAATACACAGAAGAACTGTACAAAAAAGATCTTCATGACCCAGATAATCATGATGGTGTGATCACTCACCTAGAGCCAGACATCCTGGAATGTGAAGTCAAGTGGGCCGTAGGAAGCATCACTATGAACAAAGCTAGTGGAGGTGATGGAATTCCAGTTGAGCTATTCCAAATCCTAAAACATGATGCTGTGAAAGTGCTGCACTCAATATGCCAGCAAATTTGGAAAACTCAGCAGTGGCCATAGGACTATAAAAGGTCAGTTTTCATTCCAATCCCAAAGAAAGGCAATGCCAAAGAATGCTCAAACTACTGCACAATTGCACTCATCTCACCCGCTAGTAAAGTAATGCTCAAAATTCTCCAAGCCAGGCTTCAGCAATACATGAACTGTGAACTTCCAGATAGCCAAGCTGGTTTAAAAAAAGGCAGGGGATAATATATTTTTTAAAGACAGTGCATCATCTTTTAGGGGATTTCATCATTTTCCATGTTTTGTATAACTTAATTCTTTTTACTTTTTTTTTTTAATTTTTTATTCCTTTATTTCTCATGTGTTCCCCATCCTGAACCCTCCTCCCTCCTCCCTCCCCATACCATCCCTCTGGGTCGTCCCAGTGCACCAGCCCCAAGCATCCAGCATCGTGCATTGAACCTGGACTGGCATGTCGTTTCATACATGACATTTCACATGTTTCAATGCCATTCTCCCAAATCTTCCCACCCTCTCCCTCTCCCACAGAGTCCATAAGCCTGTTCTATACATCAGTGTCTCTTTTGCTGTCTCGTATACAGGGTTATCATTACCATCTTTCTAAATTCCATATATATGCGTTAGTATACTGTATTGGTGTTTTTCCTTCTGGCTTACTTCACTCTGTATAATAGGCTCCAGTTTCATCCACCTCATTAGAACTGATTCAAATGTATTCTTTTTAATGGCTGAGTAATACTCCATTGTGTATATTATCCTGCAGTTTTCCTATCATAGTGCCCAAAGTACTGCTTTCATTTTCAAGAAGGAATAAAATAAGACTTGAAGGGACTATGTTTATGGTTTGCTTCAAGATTTCATACAAGTTGAGAATTTAGAATTTTTCATTTTCCATTCATAGTGGCAAATAAAAGGAAATTGATAGAGGAAGATGTTTCCAAGTTATTAGATGAATCAGAGGATAAATGGAAAGAGGCAGGTAGCAGCACTCTTAGACTCTGTTAATGATGGCAAAATTGGTCAGGTTATGAGCTTTCAGAGGAATATATTGTAGATGAATCTTCTCAAAACTCAATAATCGATAAATGACCTACATATTCTTAAGGACACAAAAGAAATGTGGTATTTTCATCCAGTTAGTCATTTGACAGGAAAAATGTCACTATGCAATGTTTTGTGACAAGAACTTGGACCATCTTGTTTTGCCAAAATGATGTATGATGATACTCTTTAATATTTTTTATTGTTTGTGTGTCAATGTTTGAGTTGAGGTTTACTATGTTAAAATTCTTGTGAACACTTCAAATAAAGTTTTTTTTCTTATTAAAAAAAATAAAAAAAATAAAAAATGGATTGACTAAAACTCAAAAAAAATAAAAAATAAAAAAAAATAAAAATAGGCTAAGGAACTGAAAAAAAAAAAAAAAAGGCAGGGGAACCAGACATCAAATTGCTAACATTTGCTGGATCATCAAAAAAGCAAGAAGGT
>NW_011494940.1:1621508-1630331 GCF_000754665.1 Bison bison bison
CTAGTCAAGGCTATGGTTTTTCCTGTGGTCATGTATGGATGTGAGAGGTGGACTATAAAGAAAGCTGAGTGCCGAAGAATTGATGCTTCTGAACTGTGGTGTTGGGGAAGACTCTTGAGAGTCCCTTGGACTGCAAGGAGATCCAACCAGCCAATTCTAAAGGAGATTGGTCCTGGGTGTTCATTGAAAGGACTGATGTTGAAGCTGAAACTCCAGTACTTTGGCCACCTGATGTGAAGAGCTGACTCACTTGAAAAGTTCCTGATGTTGGGAAAGATTGAAGGCAGGAGGAGAAGGGGACGACAAAGGATGAGATGGTTGGATGGCATCACCGACTCAATGGCCATGAGTTTGAGTAAACTCCGGGAGTTGGTGATGGACAGGGAGGCCTGGCATGCTGTGGTTCATGAGGTCGTAAGATTCAGACATGTTGAGCTACTGAACTGAACTTTGTATCTAGAAGCTAGCACAGTGTCTGGTATATATTAGACACTCAGTGATGCTTATAAATTGGACAATCCAATGCTAGTCTCCTAAGTTCATCGCAGAGATGGAAGCTTTTGAGGAGTGTTATTCACTTCTCTACTATTGGGCTAATGTTGTAAAAACATGAATTAGTAGGGGATAGGTAATATTCTTATAAGGCTACATATTTTGTAAATGTAACATAACTAAATAATGTTGTAAAAACATTAATTTTGATCTCCTGTGTAAAAACAACACAGAATTCAGTTCCTTGGCAACTTAAGCCCTATAAGCAGTAATTCTGCCAGTTGGCACTTAACTATCATAAAAGTAGATGAATCAGATGATAATGTATACTCAGAATAAAGGTGGATAAGGGAGGAGTGAAGAATAAAGAAGGGAGTGAGTTAGCAAAATGCCACATGGTTGCAAACTAGCACAAAGGTGAAAATGATTCAAATGAAACTAGCTAAAGTCAAAAAGGCTGAAATAGGGGCAAAGAGCAAAAGGCAATCAACAGTGAGAGCAAGGAATCACAGGGACTGGGCAGACATGAGCAGGTGCGTACCCAGTGTGGGGGGCCCAGGTCCTGTGGGGTTGTGGTCTCTGAAGCTCTGGGGGACATGGAAGAAGGGAATCCAGAGCGTGATGCTCCAGGGAGGCTGAGCTGGGGGGGACTGGTGTTTACTACAGAGACAAAGATGCACTGAAAAGACCTTCGAAGGACATGGGCATAGTGACTGACCCTAGCTGGCACCAAAGTCTCAAAAGAATTGAAGAGAGGGCTTTGTTGGGGGTGAATAAGGAGATAGCAAGAGAGGTTGAGAAGACTAATTCTGAAGGAGTGAATTTAAATACACTGATGTATTCTTTCCAGTCTACGTACATTATTTTGAGTAGCATATAAAACTTGTTATGTAATTGATACATTTGGAGAAACCATCCATCCTGGAAGTTTGGAATCATGATTTTCCAGTGGGTGGATAATGAATCTCCTTTAGGAAAGAAGTCACTTGTTATATATTCTTATTAAATGGATGAGATCCAGTCCTTGAATCACTGGATCACTATTCATCCCTTCAGAGAATATATTCAACACCTACTATGTGGCAGTATCATTCCAGGGCCAGGAACACATCCGTGAACAGACGAAATTATCTGCCCATGTATAGCTCATGAAGGGCAGGGGAAATCAGGAGCAGGGAGTACGAGAAACAACCCCAGAAGCAGTGAATTAATTATATAGGATGTCAGAAGACAAGGAGTGCTGCGGAGAAAAATAAACAGGGAAGGAAGGTATTGATAGAAGATGCATGCGACCAGGTGGGTTGCGATTTTAGATACAGTAGACAAGGAAGGACTCTCTGAGAAGGTGACACCTGAGCAGAGACTGGCAGTGAATGAGCAAGCCTGGTAGGCTGGTGTCATGTGAAATAGGGTGCCTTTCTGTGTGCTCTAAGCCGTTTGTTGTGAGCCTTTCTAATGCCATCCTTAGAGTAGCTAATCTTAAAGAAAAGTGAGATTGGAAGTGGTGTTAGAAGGTAAATGTTGAGAGCAGATGGTGCAGTTTGTGTGTTCATCCTTTGCTTTCTCTAAAATCTGTTTTCTTCTACACTGAGCACCTGGTATGACGCTGCAGTTTTCACTTTGTGAAAAGGGATACCTGCTATGCATTTTTTCCCCCTTAATTTCTTTTGGAAGAAAAACAAAGGTTTGCTTAATGGAAATAGAAGCTGGAGAGTTGTTTGTTTTTTCCCAGAAACCACAATAATAGAAAAAATATGAGTGAGCCCTGAAGAAGCTGCTGTGCAGTCAGTCACAGCAGTGGAAGCGGGCTGGTGTCTGGAGAGCCCCTAAATACACTTCCAGAGAGTGTGGAATGTGGTCTGGGCTTTGGACAAGGCCACAATCTGTTAACACTCAGAATCTGAAAGGTTGTTTTTGTCTTCAGTTCTTCTGGTTGATCTACATGACCAGCCTGGCTGCTGCAAAGGAAGAACCCACCAAAGGGAGTGACTGAAGACATAAGTATGAATCTGGCCCGGCAGCTGACCTGTTGGAGCCGTTTCCTTTGAGATTCTAGAGACAAGTTTCCTTTGAGATTCTAAGTTTTGCTTTCCTTAGCCAATAGCTTTCATTCTTCACTGCAGGATAGAAGTTCAGCCTTGAAGAGTGTTCAAACTGGTAATTCTCACTCTGTCTTTGAGGTACTTAGAACAACTCCAGCTACTTCAAATAGCTTTATTCCAAATGCAGTTAACTTGAATTTGCTTTATTTTCTGTAGTATGTTACCTAGCGGGGGAGAGAGACGTTTTGATAGAACGCATCCTGGCAGATCAACAAATGTGAGGATGATATACGGTCCTCATCTGTGCTCCAAGCATACTGAGTGTTCTATTGCAATTAGAGGACTGGGGAATGAGGACTTTGGAGTTCGATCTTGTTTAACTAGTAACCATGACTTGGATAAGGAGAAGTTCAGAGGTGAAAGGTGAATCAGAAGACCCAGAACTGTTTTGAGCAAAGTACATAAGAGGCAACTAAGGAAGCCTGAAATGCTGGAGGATATGGATGTGACCTTCCTCAGTGACACCAGGGGAAAATGCACCCTATGCAGGAGACACTTTTCCATGTAACCTTTACTCTAGTTTTTCTGCATCATTTGTATCTAAAATCCAAAGTAGATAATGCTGAGCACTTATAAGTTTTCTGCATTTGTTACAAGCACATTAAGAAATACAGGCAGTAACTTGCCGTAATGCACCACTGTATGACTCAGCAGGTCGTTGAGCCTCTCTGTCTTTATTTGCCCTTCTGCTCCTAAGTGCTTATGGAGATAACGTAGCCTGAAACCTGTGAAGCATGTTTTAAAAACCATAATGGTCTATTTAAAGTATTTTTGAATTAAGTTGATTTATTTCCTTAAAATGTGGTTGAATGTGCAAGCCACTGGCAATATTGGTCACAGGTGGCCTGATTTTTAAAGGCTGTGAATACCCAATGCCAGGGACTTTGTAACTTTTTTGTAACTTTATAACTTTAATTCAGAAATTGAAGCTTCTATTTATCAATCAAAAAGAAGAAAGAGGGAATTCTTTGGCGGTCCACTGGCTAAGACTCCACACTTCCACTGCAGGGGACACCTGGTTGGAGATCTAAGATCCTGCAAGGCACATGGTTCATGATCTAAAGACAAAATTGTCAAAATGGAAAGAAAAAATAAGATGTAACATTAGGAGTGGGGTGACAGAGACAGCCTTTGAGTATGTGTGATCCACCCTACTATTAAAAGCAGGGCAAAGGATGCAGGTTTGATCCCTGGTTGAGGAACTAGGATTTTTTGTGGCCAAAAAATAGAGGGAAAAAGAAAGAGCATGGGGAAATATATTTTAAATCCCAATTTCCTCTTGCAACCAGATACCCTTCAGAAAAGGTGCTCAGAGCCTCTGTCACCCTAGTCTAGCTTGTTATGCAGGTATTTAGGGAAGGACCAGCTTGGGGAAAGGGGTGGGATTTCTGTAGTGGGTGTTCCATCTTACAAGTGTAAACAAAGAGGCCAGTTGGTCCAACCTTGCATGTCTTTGTCCCAGAAGCCACTGCAGGTGTGAGAGCAGCTCTGCTTCTGTAACAAAAGACGCACTACATCTCAGAAGAGAATGGCCCTTTCCCAGGGAGCAGCCTTTTTCATGCTGGTAGCATCCTGTGTTTGCAGCACTGTCTTCCACAGAGAGCAGCAGACTTGGTTTGAGGGCGTCTTCCTGTCTTCCATGTGCCCTGTCAACGTCAGCACCGGCACCTTGTATGGAATTATGTTTGATGCAGGGAGCACTGGGACGCGAATTCACGTTTACACCTTCGTGCAGAAAGTACCAGGTGAGTGCAGCTGGGGCCCTCACCAGCGTCTGGAAACCCACACTTGAGCATCTCCTCCTCCTAGAAACAGATGTGCTGAGAGTGTGGGATGCCAGCTACAGAATCTTACAGTCTCTAAATGTCTTTCTTCAGAGAAAACTTTGGACTGTAACTGAACACATATGGTTTAACTTGGTGTAAAATTCAAAGCCATCAGGACTGCCTGTAGTCTGAACCCATGTGTCTAAGAAGTGTAGTTATAATTTGTCTTTACTTTTCTCCAAAGGTGAATTAATACTCCAGGGTTCAGAATATTGAGAGTGGTCTTGAGAAGAAGACCACTACCACCCTTGGAAAAGGGAATGAGGGGACCCTGGAGATTAATGTTTTCTGAATATTCAGTCTTCTCAAGTTACACACAGAGTCTAGGGAAAGGAGTAGAAGCGAGGTGCCCACCAGAGAAATGGCAGAGGGGCCCTCGGTAATTACTTTTCGTGCTCTCTCCCCCTACCCAGTACTCCTTCAAGCCTCCTACAATTCCTCGCAGGTGGGATGACTTGGAATCGCTGGGGGAAATAGGTTAATATGATAGAGAGCCCAGGATCAGGAAGAGTCTGACTTTTGATAATCGGCCATCTCTCTTCTGTTTTGCTCATGGACAACACAGGACAGCTTCCAGTTCTGGAAGGGGAAATTTTTGATTCTGTGAAGCCAGGCCTGTCTGCTTTTGTAGATCAACCTAAGCAGGTGAGTTTTTTCAATAGATGTTTAGATTCTCAAATGCCTTGATAGCTTGACCACACCACTGCTGTTAAATATTTTATGCTGTTCTCTGCTGATATTGAGGTCATGTGTGAGATCAGTTTTCTGTCCTCAGCTAATCTCCTGGATAACAGTAATTGTATACCCTGGGTTCACCAGGGCTTAGGGGGAAGGAGATGTGAAAATAGCTTGTCACCACGCTGGGAGAGCACCTCTTTCGGGAGATTGTGCTACTTGTATTGACTGTTTAAGACTTTGATTTGAAGCCATCAACCGTGTTAATTAATGTAGATGCAGAAAATGGTTGTGAAGTTCTATAAAGTAGAAGGTATAAATACGGCGATTGAGGTGAAGTCCATTTCTGCCCTTATACAGCATAGAACCACGGTTATGTTCTGGAAACTGGGCAAAACCCGTGACGAAAAGTCTTCAGTAATAGAAGATGAATGTAGAGTTCTGTCATAGCTGTATTTCACATGTGAGCTCTCAGAGCATACAACACCCCATGTGTCAGGGGCCACACTGGTATAAAATAGAGTAAGGCAGAATGTTGAACGTTGGTATTTGGTAGCATATATTAAAGATATTGTTCAGTGTCACAGGTGTAATCATTAACCGGAGGAAAACCTGATGTTAAAAATGGCTTGAGCTTGAAGAACCAAGAGGATGTTTATTTTCTCAGCTTGCCGTTATGAAATGGCAAATGTGCTATAGAAAATTAGGAGCTGTTGAAAACAACTGCATTGTTAGAAACTGATTTGACATTTGGAGAGTAAAATTGTGCTGTGGTTATAATGTTTAAGAGGCAGTATGTTGTCAGAACAGATGCTTACTCAGAAAAACAATGGATTTAAAATAATGGATTCTAACATCGTAATTTGAACACATATACCATGCATGTCGGTGCTGGTAATGCAAAAATGAACCTGATGTGTCCTGTCCTGCCGGAACTCGTAAAAGGTGTAGCATAATGACAGCTGCAGCTAGCATTTGTGTGGCAGCTCTGCACAGTCTGCCTCTTTTTTTTTTTTTTTAATAAAACTGTTCTAACTAACTTATTTATTTTACGTTTTTGGCTGCGCTAGGTCTTGTGGTGGCACGCAGGTTTTCTCTAGTTGCGGCGAGCAGGGGGCTACACTCTAGATGCAGACCTGCCATTGCAGTGGCTTCTCTTGTTGCAGAGCACAGGCTCTAGAGCGTGTGGGCTTCGGTAGTTATGGCGCATGGGCTTTGCCCCACAGCAGGTGGGGTCTTCCCAGACCAGGGATCAGACCCATGGCCCCTGCATTGACAGGAGGATTCTTAACCATTGGACCAGCAGGGAAGTCCAGTCTGCCTCATCTAATGCACACAGCAGTTTTATGTGATGGTATCTCCATCTCACAGCTGAGGACACCAACCCCAGGAGGGCCACAGGGCTAGCAAGCAAGCCATCTAACTCCAAGCCTTGTTTCTTTCACTATACCAACTTTCTGGCCTGACTCTATTTTTAAAAAATGTTTTTATTAATGAATGAATATGAAATTCTTTAATATCAGATACCATTTTTCTTCTCTTTCTTGGCTATGCTGTGCTGCTTGCAGAATCTCAGTTCCCTGACTGGGGATGGAAATTGGCCACAGCAGTGAGAGTGCCAAATCCTAACCAGTCGGCCGTCAGGAAACTGCCCGCCCCCGTGTAGCTAATTTTTATATGAGACACAAAAGAACAATTGACCACTTTATAAAAGAATCATTTTTATTAGGACTTAGTCAAAATGAAATGGCTTCTCCTCCTTCAAAGAAGCCCGCTTCTCGGGGTCTCTGCTCTTCAGGGCAGAAAAGGCTGATAGGAACCCTCAGCCCCCTCGCTCCTGGTACTGTCCCAGAGCATGCCAAGGGAGCAGACACGCTCCACTAAATGCACTGTTCACTGGATACGTGAATCGTCTCTTTTAAAGGGTGCTGAGACTGTTCAAGAACTCTTAGAGGTGGCCAAAGACTCAATCCCTCCAAGTCACTGGAAGAGAACGCCAGTGGTCCTGAAGGCAACGGCGGGGCTGCGCTTACTGCCAGAAGAGAAGGCTGAGGCGCTGCTCTTTGAGGTACATTGTTTTGTCTGTTTGCTTGTTTTTACAAGAAACCAGTGATGGCTTACCTAGTTTCTTAGGGAAAAGGGATGAGTTCTGTTAAAATTTTATCTGGGGAAAATGAAGAGTGTGGCTTTCTAAGTATTATAGGATATGTTCGGAATCTGTTCTATTGCCTTAGGAAATCTAGATTTCTTTCCTCCTTTTGCCAGGTAAAAGAGATCTTCAAGAAATCACCTTTCCTGGTACCAGATGACAGTGTTAGCATCATGGATGGATCCTATGAAGGTGGGCAAGGTGTTGATGTATGGTGGGGGAGAAGGCCAGGGTTAATAAATATCCGGTTAAAGGCACTGGAGAGCCAGGGGTAGGGGTGCTGAAGAAAAAGGAGCAAATAAGCAAGGAGGAAGGGGATGGCGGGAAATGGAAAGATGGGGGGCAGGAAATGTGTGTTTTAGACACGAAATTTAGAGATAAAAGAACAAAGGTGGGGCCCAGGAAGAGGGGAAAAATGCTCTGGATGTAATCTTTGTCTTTCTTTCCTTTTTTAGGCATATTAGCTTGGGTTACTGTGAATTTTCTGACAGGTAACACATTCTCACATTTATCTAAGGACTTAACTGGGTTTCACACATGGTCAGGGAGCAAAATACCAATACCTTTTTTCTTCATATTGTTCTTAAGTTTTTTTAAAAAAAAAAGGAGGATGGGGAAGAAAGAGAGGAAGTTAATGTTTATTACCTGCCTTCAGGACCTCGGCTGCAGCAAGAGTCCTTCCTGGTTAGCCTTTGCTTGCAGCCTTAGGCGCTGGGGAGCATGGAGTGTTTACAGAATGCCTCCAGTATATGCCAGGAGTAGGAGAGAAATTGCAGACAGGGGAGTGTTGGGCTGTCCAGGAAGCACAAGATGCTCAGAGCTGACTGTCATTCACAGGTCAGCTGCACGGCCACAACCAGGAGACTGTGGGGACCCTGGACCTGGGAGGGGCCTCCACCCAAATCACGTTCCTGCCTCAGTTTGAGGTGAGTCAGATACATACGAGGGTCTGGTTACCAACCCACTTGGCAGACATTTCATGGTGCTAAGAAAGGGCCCCCTTTCAGACAGCGGCTCCACCATGAGCAGGCCGAGTAGTGTCAATTAATGACTGACTGAACTTGCTCTCACTGTTCAGAGTCCCTTTGATTCCTCAAGTCTTGTGAGATGAGCAGTGTAATCTGTCTTCTTTGTCTCTGATTTTGGAGGGAAGGAGAGGGAGGGGATACTGAGGATAACATCTTCAGACAACTGTGGATCCTGAATAGTCTTTTTGCTTTTTCTGTTTTGCAGAAAACCCTGGAACAAACCCCTAGGGACTACCTCACTTCCTTTGAGATGTTTAACAGCACTTATAAGCTCTATACACATAGGTGAGGGAGAGGAACATGGAGCAATAATATTTTGCATTGTATGATTCTCCTAACTTTTCAAAGCATTTTCACATTTCGTCACACCTGACCAGCCTTACAAAATCTTTGCCAGTCCCCAAAGCCCTGTTAACTGAAACCCGAGCCACTTACCAAAGCCCAGGGGACCCAAGATTCTCTATTCTTGCCCTAAAAACATGTAATAGTAATAAAATAAAAAGTAATATAAGATTTTAAAAAATAATGTGAAAGAGTAAAAAAGATAAGTA
>NW_011494940.1:1630431-1642428 GCF_000754665.1 Bison bison bison
AAAGATAAGTAATATAAGTCAAGTTTTCTCTAGAGACAGAACACTCAGAGAAAGTTCAGCCAAAGCTCTGTGTCAGCTTCTTTTAAACTGACCGCAGATGCTCAAAATCCAGCCTAGAATTTGATCACAGTTGGGCTAGAAGCCAGGATAATGAGAGCTTTTCTGCGGATGGTTCCCAGGGTGGAACCCTAGGAAGTGTCACCATCTCTGGCCTTTAAATCATGGAAAGTTCTTACTGCACAGCCTTGGTCTGAACTGTGCAGGAATTACTGTGTGTTGTCTGCATGAGATGAATAGGTCACAGAGAACAAGTTTTTCCTCCCTCCAACGGGAGACGGAGAAACCATATTACTTTTGGAAGAAGGAGCTTTAAGCTGGAGAATTCAGGACCGGCATGAAATTAGTCAATCCTGTATTTTACAGTTACTTGGGATTTGGATTGAAAGCTGCAAGACTAGCAACCCTGGGAGCCCTGGAGACGGCAGGTTTGTCTGGGTGCCTGTGCTGGTGGGGGTGTGGTGAGAACGACACCAGTGCTCAGCTTGCCTTTTCCCTGCCGTGGCAGTGATTCTGTGGCAGGAGGGGTTATGCTGAAGTAGGAGGCATATGTTGTATAATGGACACAATAATGGCAAATTCCTTTTCTACTTTATGAGTTCAGATATTTTTATAGATATATTATTCACCATTTCCAGCATGAAATCTGTTGGTATAGGGGTCTATGGCCAGAAGGCTGAAGCATCTGCAGTAATTAAAACTCAAGGAGTAAATTTGGCAGGAGCTCGCTCAGGCCCTTAAGTTTTATGTGGGAGGTGCAGGCAGCAGTCCACTTACCAGATAGAATAACCGAACAGCTCCATTCCTCTCTTCAGAGGCAGAAAAGGGGTCAAAAGTTCAGCTTTTGGGGTCAGACAGAAGCAGGTTCAGTACCAGTCTTGTGATCTGGGGCCAGTTAGCTAAACTTCTTGTGCCCCTTTTCTTCACCTTAAAAGAGATTTTGCATTTAATTCAATCTGTATGGCATGTGGTTCACAGTAAGCTATTATTGTGATGATGACTTGACATTTCAGAGTTCACATTTTCAGGTATATTAAGTCTTACAACAACCAATGAGAAGAGTAGATCAGTATTTTTCCCCCTTTTTTAGAAATGAGGAAACTTTATTCCATTATAGGTTTTAGATTTAATATATGATGAAAGCCAACAACCCCTCTGCCAAATAAATATAAGCATGAAAATTTGCCTGGAGTTTCAGGGGGTTCACCAAGCCCATCTGTGAATCCTGAGAGTAAGAATTCATATCATAGGAAGCCGTCACGGAACTAATTCCATATGATTTTAAGGCCCAGCCACCTTGATAATAGCTTTTAACCTTACTGGCTTCTTGTTTGGCTTTCTTTCTCTCTCTCCCTCACACCCTTGCCTCTTACTTTGTGGTCTGGTTTCTTCCAGGAATTGATGGACACACTTTCCGAAGTGCCTGTCTGCCGAGATGGTTGGAAGCAGAGTGGATCTTTGGGGGTGTGAAATACCAGTACGGTGGCAATCAAGAAGGCAAGTGGTATTTTTTCCACTGGTTGAAATTACGTTTATAGTAGAAGTCTGGAAAAGTCCCATGGGAAACTTCTTCCAGAGCTCAAGAGAAGAGAAGCTTGTCTTTTGCAGGAACTAATTCTAAGGAGATGTTGGTGTGCCTCCAGGAGTAGTGTATCATGACAGAGAACACGGCAGCTGTCACTCTCTCTGCAGCTCTTTCCCTGCCCAAGTGTTGTGGATCCATTAGAAACCTCTTAGCTGGCATCTAACTTATTAAGGGTCTCAGCTCTCTGCAGGGTGAAACTGTCTCAGATTCAATTAATGCTTAGCTATTTCAGTTAGAGAATTGAGGCAATAAAACAGTAATTGATTAGGTATTATAAAAGGCATAGACATTCAACTCAAGGGAGCAACTTAATTTTTCCAGTGAAGGAAGCAGGTGAGCCTCTGCATACTTATCATAACTACCGTGAAACGCAGTGCTGGGCTGCAGCTCGAGGTGGGCCCTGGCTTCTTTGGTGAACGCAGGTTAGGCAGGTTAGGGAGGAAGCTCCGTGGAGAAGCAGGTACCAGTTTTCCAGAGGGATGAAGCCGCAGAAGTGTGCTCATCTTTGTCTGTAAGCGCTTTGTCCCGAGCCTCAGTGCGCCTTGGTCCTCCTGTTCTCCCTCAGCAGCTTGCCTCTCACTTTCCCTCCTTGCCCTTTGCCCCAGCAGGAGAGGTGGGCTTTGAGCCCTGCTATGCGGAAGTGCTGAGGGTGGTGCAAGGAAAACTTCATCAACCAGATGAGGTCCAGAGAGGCTCCTTCTACGCTTTCTCTTACTACTATGACCGAGCCGTGGACACAGACATGATTGGTAAGTTCACGCCAGGTGTCAGTGTAGGGAGAGCTGGGCAAGCCTGTGGTGGGGAAGGGAGGGGACAAAGGAGTATTTGTGGTGCTTTGTTGAGCTGCTCACCCTGCTTTGCTCCCAAGTTACTCAAGTGGGAGAGTCTGGTTTAGAATCTTTTGGGACTAGAAGGTGGCCTAAACCAGTATACATGAAGTCTTTTTTTTCCTTTTTTTTACATCTTAATGGAGGTATAATTGACATAAAATAAAACACACATATTTCAAGTATATGATTGGGTAAGTTTTGACACGTGTAAACACCCACGAAACCATCACCAAATTCAAGATAATGATTATACTCATCACCCCATCCTCTCTCCACTTTATAACTGTTTTTCTTATCATAATAGTAACACATTTTGTTTAGCGGTGAGAATGTACATATGTGATCAGTCATGGCCTGAGATATGAATTAATTTTTTATTTTCTACTGTATTTAATGGCCCCTTTTTAATGGGCCAGTTTTTTAGCTGTAATTAAGCATACATAACAGATTATAAATAAAATAAATGGCATAGATTATATTGTAGGGATATGTCATGTTTGTTTATCTCATTTTTAATGTTGGAAATTTTTTACTTTTTCATTATTATAAATATCACTAGGATAAATTTTCTTATGCTTCCTGGAAGGCCTTTTGACTTCAACTGCTGTTCTGTTTCAGATTATGAAAAAGGGGGTGTTTTAAAAGTTGAAGATTTTGAGAGAAAAGCAAGGGAAGGTAAGTTTCAGTGGAAATCACTGAAGGCAAGCCCGTGAAGCTGTGCCTGCCAACGCCAGTGACCTTAAGGTCACCTGATGCACCTCAGCCAGCAGAAAGCCGCTCAGCAGGCTGGTTTCCCATCTTTGCCAGCAGTTAAAAGCATTAAGTGGCAAAGAGAAAAATGAGAATACAAGAGTTTGGACAAATGGTGAAAACCTTTTCTTCTTACTATATTTCTTTCTCCTTTTTTAAAAAGAAGTTGAAATAGTGTTATCAGTGGTAATAAAACTAACCATCAGAATATACAAGAAATTGTTGCAGAGGCTTCCTTGAAGGAGTCCATCGTAAATGCAAATAACTGATCTCATCCAGAGGCTGTGAAATAGGACTAACTGGTATTTCCCTGTCTTCTGGGTCTCAGCATTAACACTGTATAACGGACTTAGTTGAATTAAGCCCCAACATTAGGTCATAGAAATACACGTCATAGCAAATGAACTAGGTAGGGCCCACGCACCTTTGAGTATATGAGATGTCACGTCAAAAATGTGCAGGTTCTTGATGAGCTGGGGTCCTGCAGAGGCTGTCACTGCACAGTTCTAGCCCCTGAGACTCCCAAGCATCTGGGAGAGGAAGAATGAGGGTTCTGCTGTGCTTATTCTCAGTCCGTATTTAGAGAAAGTCATGCCTCTCCGATGGCTGCAGACTTGGCATTGCACTCTTCTTTCTCTCACTGCCAGTGTGTGATAACCTGGAAAACTTCACCTCAGGCAGTCCCTTCCTGTGCATGGATCTCAGTTACATCACCGCCTTGCTGAAGGATGGCTTTGGCTTTGCAAGCAGCACCGTCTTACAGGTAAGAGAGAGGACACTAGTGCCACGTAACAGTCCTCTCACTCCGCAGCTGGGGAGAAAGAGTTAAAAACTTGTTTAGTAATCAGAGTGGCTGCAGGTGGAATTTGGAGATAATTTCATTCAGGCTATGGACAAGGCAGTGTGCAAGGCACCATGAATATGGGAAATCAGCTTGATGCAGTAGCGGCTTCTAAGTACTGTTGACCCTTGAATAAAACAGGCTGAGTAACATGGATTATTTTCAATAGTAAGTAATATAGTACTACACAATCTGTGGTTCATTGCATCCACAGATATGGAGGGCTGACTGTACAGTTATATGCAGGTTTTTGACCACACAGGGGTTGGCACTTACAATCCCCTGTAGTTCAAGGGTCGACTCTATATTACCAGGCAAGCTATCCCAGAGGTCATAGAGCAGAGTGGTTTGTGGCCAAGTTAAGATGCCCAAGTCACATGGTTTATTAAATCAATTTCAAAAGTCAGAGTGAGAAGCAAGGGGAACACACAGATGGGGTGCAGGCAGTGCTGTACTTCCTGAATTCTGGGTTCATATGTCCTGCCTGTCTTTGCTGCTGACAATGTGGTTTCAAGTACTGTAGGTAAAGTTTGGTCAAGGGAGCACAAGGACAAAGGGTGCCTGGGGCAAAGCTGCTCTTTTTGAAGGGGTACCGGCCAGTGGCATCAGCTTGCTCATTAGTCCATTTGATGATTTTGTTTGGCAGAGGACATGAGGGACCTCTGCCAAAGGTTATCACCAGTGAGTGGCTTACTAAGACCTCAGGAGCATTGAATGCCTTACGTAGTATGTTGTATGTATTTTATGTGTGCCTCATATATTTAGTCGGAGAAGGCAATGGCACCCCACTCCAGTACTCTTCCCTGGAAAATGCCATGGAGGGAGGAGCCTGGTAGGCTGCAGTCCATGGGGTCACTAAGAGTCGGCACGACTGAGCAGCTTCACTTTGACTTTTCACTTTCATGCATTAGAGAAGGAAATGGCAACCCACTCCAGTGTTCTTGCCTGGCGAATCCCAGGGATGGGGAAGCCTGGTGGGCTGCTGTCTATGGGGTCGCACAGAGTCGGACACGACTGAAGTGATTTAGCAGCAGCAGCATATATTTAGTGCCTCTTGAGTTTTGGGTCCCTCTTTGTCTTCCTTACTTAATCTGTAGTAGCTTGTTATCTATTCCAAACACATAAGTTTCATCCATCCCATATTTTTTTATATTCTATACCATAACTGAGTAATTGCACATTTTAGTTACAAAGATGATTAAGATGTAATCTTTGTCCTCAAATATTAATAGTACACAGGCCATTAGAGGAGATGTAACAGACATACAACTATGCCACAAGGCAACTTTGAATTTCAAGGTCAAGTTCGTAGATTGTAGTTTGTGAAGTTCCCTTCTCTTGTGTCACTTCCCCTTCCTGTTTCTTCATTTCCAGATCAGTTTATAGTGCCTCATTTCTTATGTTATACAGATTTCATAAATTCATTTGTACAAAGGTATTTGGATTTAATGTTGTTATACCTGCCGAGAATATTGGCATTTAAGGGGTTACTTGCCCATAGTCAGTAAAGTGTAGTGTTAAAAGCATGCCTCTGTTCTCCATCAGATATGGGTTCAAGCTCTGATTTTGCAAGCTTTCTAGCTCTGTAGCCTTAGATGACTTACCTCCCCTCTCTTTTAAGTTCCTGATTCAAAACACGGGGGTCCTTAGAGTACCCATTTCTTAGGGCTGTTATGAAAACAGGGATGAAGTACAGTGCCTGACACATAGTAAGTTATTAATATTGTTAGTGTAGGCATTTCACACCAGTGGGAGGCTTGGGGTCATCCTAAGCCTTCAATACTAAGTTAACTACTACCTGTACTTAAGCATCAACAGTAACCAAATCATTTAAGGACAATTTTCTGCCATTTCCATTTCTGGCATCCTTTACGTCTTCATTTCAGTGGCAGCAGAATTTGCATCAGGGGTGGGCAGTCCCCAGTTCCAGAGATCACTTCACTTTGGCATCGAGGTCCTGAGGACAGAGGGACATTTCAGGGTGGTGGGGCTAGGGGGTACTCCCAGTGTGACTTGGGTGTCACAGACTAAATCTCAAGATAATGATGCACACACCATTCTCAGCTTTTGGCACATTGACTGTTGACTTAATATTATTAAGTTAACACAGAAGTACTGTGTCATAAGAAGCTAGAAGATTAAAAGCAGTCCACTGATTTGCAAACCTGGGCATAGCATCTTTATAATAGCTTATGCAGAATTCCAGTAAAACTGATAAAAATGGAGTTATCTGGTTGAAGCAGAGGTAGGGGGCCTGGAACACCACCATCTGCCTCCTTTCTCCTTTGAAGCACTTCTAAGGAACCTCTAGGATTCTGAAGAAACAATTTGATAAAGGCTAATCTAATCCTGTTATGCAGTTGAGAAAATTAACTTTTGCCCAAAGTCACTGAACCAACTCAAGCACAATCTGGCCTACAATGCCTAAAATCCCTTGGTTGGTTATTAACAAGTGCTTAAGAAGAGGAGGTTAATTACAAAGTATGAACTGAGCAGCTTAGTATGTTCTTTCCTACCCCTAAATCTACTACTGCTGCTGCTAAGTCACTTCAGTCGTGTCCGACTCTGTGCGACCCCATAGATGGCAGCCCACCAGACTCCCCTGTCTCTGGGATTCTCTAGGCAAGAACACTGGAGTGGGTTGCCATTTCCTCCTCCAATGCATGAAAGTGAAAAGTGAAAGTGAAGTCGCTCAGTTGTGTCCGACTCTTCACGACCCCATGGACTGCAGCCCATCAGGATCCTCCGTCCATGGGATTTTCCAGGCAAGAGTATTGGAGTCGGTTGCCATTGCCTTCTCTGCTAAATCTACTAACTCCTGTTATATATTTAGTTTCAGGACTAGGGAGAGTTCAGAAGCCTATCTAAAAGATCCTTTTCAGAAGTCCTGAGTTGAGACCACTTCCTGGGCCAGAAGATTCAGGGATCAGATGGGCAGGTGTAGGTAGGGGCATTAGGCAGTGATGGGAGGGGAATTTGCAGGGAGGGTTGGGAGAAGCCTCCAGAGACTGGCTACTCCCACTGCTGCCTTGGTTTGGCCATGTAGATGATCTGGGAAGATATTCTCTGCTTGTTAGGCTTGCTAGAGTTGAAAATGGAATAAAAATGTGAAGACTTTTTTTCTCCTTCCCAACAGCTCACGAAGAAAGTGAACAACATCGAGACCGGCTGGGCCTTGGGGGCCACCTTTCACCTGCTGCAGTCTCTGGGCATCTCCCACTAAGGCCACGCCATTCTTCTGAGGCCTGCATTTGCCAATATTTTTAAAGGGAGAACGAGAGAGGAAAGGATTCTGTTGTGTTCTGCGCTAGTCTGGGGGCCACCTGGACTGAAGCCCAGCAGCTGGTTTCACCAAGAGGAAGGGGCTTTTGTAGACAGGTCTTGCCCTTGGGTCTAGAGATTGGGGTTTAATTAATTTTAATTAATCAAATGTGAACTGTTTCCTAACCACTCTTCATGCACAGCTGGTACCAGAATCTAAATCTTTGAGGTTCCTTGTATATCAGAGAGCCAAAAGTAACAGCTTTGGAACTTAATCTTAGGGAACCCAGGGATGGAACCGTGGCAACCAAAGAAAAATCTCATTTCAGCCCTTTTAGTGCCTCATCCCTTTGAACATTTTAATTATCCTCTTAGATGTTAAACTGATGACAGTCCCATGACCTTTTGACACCGGTATTTTTCCTACACTTTGCCCTGTCCCACCTTTACTTCCACTCACCTGCCCTTAAAGAAAAAGGTTTTGCTTACCATGTGTAATTCAGAGAAAAACACCATACCTGAAGTTACACGATCCCACTTTGTGTTAGCGCCAACCCAGTCAGCTGAGAGCAGCCATTGTAAATCTCAGCAGGATGGAGAGCAACTCCTCATTGGCCAGAAGTGGGACATCCAGTTAAGAGGACACGTTTTGGGAGGGTGTGTCTGCCTTGTACAGACCACTTTTTAATCAACTTTTTATCAGTCAACCCTCGGATTAATGAACATATCCAATCTTATATAAGGAGTATGTGTATGTTTCCTGTGCAAATACCTCCTCCTCCCCTTGTCTTTATATTGTCATCCTAAATTTAATTTCTTTGTATTTCTAATACAGCTATACCCCGGTTTCTGGTAAGAGGCCTGTGGGTGTGCTTTCCAAGGATCTAGATTTTGGTAATAGCCCCTTTCAGCTTGCACTTTTAGTCTTCATAGCAGTGTCTCTTTCTGCCCTGCCCCCTGATCATTTCAGCTAGCATCCTCTACATAGCTGTCTAGTCCCAGGGTTTCTGATACCCTTCCTGGTGAGACCTAACATTTGACTTGGTTGGCCATCTTGGCCCACATCCATATAGTGGATGCTCACTTTGAATATTCAGCATTCGATTTTGTGAATTATTTCCCCTAAAGTCCATTATCTTGTTCTCTCCCACATGACCATCATTTGCTTGTCTACGCACTTGATTGTTCTTGGACTTGGAAGATCTTCCTGAAGTCTGGCTCTTTACCTCCAGCTTCCTTCCAGCAGAATTGTATCTCCACACACTTGTAGCTTCCACAGTAGACTCAGCTTTTTCACATAAATACACTCGGCCCTCACACCACTTCCTGGGGAACCTTATTTTTAAAGATAGTCCATTGAGTCAAGAAATATTTAATATCTGATACGTGCAGATAAGTCCATTGAGTCAAGAAATATTTAATATCTGATATGCACAAATAAGTCCATTGAGTCAAGAAATATTTAATATCTGATATGTGCAAATAACTAGGCGAATTTCTATATACTTATCCCCCCAAATTTGTTTTTTCAATTCTATGTGGCATTTTTTCATTCTTCACACTAATGTTTAATTATACTGAGGTCACCTTTATACCTATTCTCTTCCTCCAAAAATGCTAAAGCAGAATGAAATAATAGAAACAGCTAAATAATGGAAATAATGGAAACAGCTAAAAAATGTAATCCAGTCTTCTACCCATTGCAGTCCCTTAATGCTTCTAACTCGTTATCACTCAGTTTCTGTTTAGGCATGTTCCCAGACAACTCATTCCACTTTGGGACTGCACTGATGTTAGAAAAAAAAATCCCTCCTCCATAGTCTTACTTCTGCTCTAATCTCTCCTTCCATAGTCTTTTGGGGCTTCCCTGGTGGCTCAGATGGTAAAGTGTCTGCCTGCAACGTGGGAGACCTGGGTTCCCCTGGGTCGGGAAGATCCCCTGGAGAAGGATATGGCAACCCACTCCAGTACTCTTGCCTGGAAAATTCCACGGACAGAGGAGCCTGATAGGCTACAGTCCATGGGGTCACAAAGAGTCAGATACAACTGCGCGACTTCACTTTCATTTGCATAGCCTTTTGGTGTTTTGAAGAAAACACCTCCTACATCCCTTACATTCTCTTTAACGTACTACTTAACCTCTGGACCTTCCCATCTTATCCAAAGAGAAGGCCGTTAGAACCAGTCTTCATACACTAAATGCAAGATTAGGGACAGGGAATCCCCTGGTGGTCCAGTGGTTAGGACTCCATGCTCTCACTGCCGAGGGCCTAGGTTCAGTTCCTGGTTTGAGAACTGAAATCCCATAAATTTCACTGGGGGAGACCATTTCCCACTAGAAACCACGTTTTCCCAAGAGATAAGCTATGTTCACTAAAGACTCCTCCAGCTTGATGGATTCAGAGGAGTAAGATTTCCTGGTCTTTTATCACCACAGTTTATCTCTGGAACTTTTTTTATAAAGGCCACACATTGTTCAGCTGACTTCTTTAGTCATCCCAAATACTTTCAGAACTCTTGGGTAGACGCATTATAACTCCAGAAATGTAGCTACATATTTTCTGATAGTCTTGATTAGAACATCTGGAGAATTAACCAGTTTATCCATTATAGGAACAATTTGGAATGAGAATTTTTATTTCTTACAAAAAAGTTTGTCTATTCTTTCTGCCGCTAGTATACTTTTTGGGCCTCTTACGAGAGGTCTTACAGGGTCTAGTATTGGTGATGAGGTTTCCTTTCTGTGAATATGTTATGTACTTCAAATACTTGGGACAAGGCCCGGCACACAGTGGATGTTGTGTGTGTGTTTTCAGCAAAACATCCTCTGTGGGTTATGGAGGTCCTTGCAAGGTGTGCCTTAAAATTCATGTCTTGCCTGATTTTGTTTGCGTACTTTTGTAGAGTCCATGTTCTTTTTACCTTTCCATTTTCTTATGAAAGAGGACCTTTTTCCCCTACAGTGACCTTTCTGGACTTTGCCAGTAATCACCCAGCTTTTCCCAGAGCTGCCATCTTTCATTCTGGGCACATTTTTCCTGAGATTCCAGGAAGACTTGAAACATTCACGTTTTTACTCTAGGATCTTATAAATTTTCTGCATTTACCTGAAAAGCTCCCCTGTGGTAACACATTTCCCACTCCTTCAAAAATATTTCCCAAGAAAAGCTTACCTTGGGTCAAAAGCAGACCGTTATCTTCTTTCATCTTCAAATCAGACTTCTGAGCAAGATATTCTTTATGGCATACAAATCCAATGGATCCAAAAATCTCTTCGATAGGCATCTTGGGTACTGTGAGGTAAGCACTTCAAAACTGCAGAGTAAAGCAACCCGCCCCCTGCCCAGGTCTGCCAGCAGTCTGCAATCAAACATGAACAAATTCTGCTGCTATTCAGATTCTTTTCTTTTGACCTGGTTCCTGAGGTCTTTTAACCTGTGCAATGAAATTATTTATTATTTTATGACAGAATACAGTGGTGTCCCACAGAGGAGCCATCGATGAAAAATGGTGCTGTGATAAGGAAGTAATAACTAGCATTTTAAAACTTGGTTTCCTTTTAAGAAAGTCTAATATACCTATAATAAAGGTTAAAGCAATTTGTCTTATTCTGCATTCTAGCATTATTAGTTTTAAAATAGCAGTTCTAACAAAAATGTATCAATTGACTTTCTAATTCTTGTCTATCAAAATAAACTATAAATTTACAACCAGCATTTTTTAAAAAGTTGTATAAATCTTCTTTTTCAAAAAAATTGTTAACAAGTAAAAATGAATGAGACGGCACCTTAGCAATTTTTGTTTTAAGTAATAAAAATTTATTTTCAGCCAAGTCATAGTTTTCCTTTGGTTTTTTCCCCTTGGCTTGGTTGATATGCCCTCCTCACCATAAATTATCACTCATTATTTGGGCTTCAAAAGTTCATTAAGCAGAGGAGAAAAAGAGAGAAGAATTCTAATGTAAATTTATTTAATTTTGAAACAACGTGATGGTCTTGGAAAAAGATGTTCGATATTCATTTTTCATCAACATAATCTCCAGAAGAAGAGTACTCATTTGCTTGCAAAGGCCATAATCTGTTCCTAGAGATAAAATGAAATCAAGTGAGTGATACTCTTGATATTTTAAGGTATGAAGGCAGGTGAAGATAATACTTTAAAATATTTAAAGTGATTGAAGCAAAAATTCGTGATTGTTCCAGACAGATTCTCCTTCCAAGTCCCTCCAAAGTAACTTTTAATGGAGGTTTCTCAGGAAAGAAGCTGGACAGCAGCAAAAGGAGTTTAAGCATCTTTAAGAATCCCTATTCACTATTTTATATCAAGTTACTGCTTCCATGTGGGCTAGTACCAAAAAGCCCAGCAGGGACATTTCTGCTCATAACCACTGGGGAAGGTATTCAGATAAAGATGATAATTTAATAGCCAAGAAAATTAATTCAAAGAAATTAAACAGTCATCGGCCAAGTCATTCCTCAGTGAGCATGATTCTTAGAGATCTGGGAGAGCTCTCTTACTTTGAGTGGAGACACTGCATTTGTAGCCTGCAAGCCCCAGGTCCTGAGCAGCACGACGAGGGTGGCCCTGGTGGAATAGAGCCTCTTCAGTAGGTCCGTAGCAGCCAGGAGAGCGGTGTTGTGACGCTGTCTGTCTGTTTCATAACTTGTGAGGTG
>NW_011494940.1:1642528-1657510 GCF_000754665.1 Bison bison bison
GGCTCATGGAGCCTGGAGGGAAAAGGCAAGGTTACCTCCCTAATTCTGCAGTGCTGTTTTCTTTCCTAGCAAACCAGATGCATTTATGCCCACTCTATCTGGCTCCTGAGGAGTCATTTTCCTAATCTTCCCATATTATATGAGCTTGGGATACTTCTCCAAGGTACACTGAATCCTTACCTAAGTCTTTGCCATTGAAGGCTGCAGTACTGAGGTGATGGAGCAAACTGGAGATATCCCCAAAGCCCATGTTGACACCTTGTCCTGCAAGTGGATGGACCCTGTGGGCTGCATCCCTAAGAATAAAGCAGAGTTCAGGTGTGGCCTTCAGCCAGAGGGAAAAGGGAGCGGCTCTGCTGTTACTATCTTACCCAATGAGGGCCAGCCGAGGCCGGACGTACTCAGCAGCGTGTCCCAACCCAAGAGGAAACAGGACTCGGCTTTTGGCGTCCACCCTGGCGACACTGGGGGGCAGCTGGCGAGCTGAGACTCTAGTGGGCTTCAGAAAGGCAACTGCGGACTGCAGCATGGAGCCAGCTGAGTCGATGAAGTCTGTGTGGTTCACATCACTCCACTGAGTAGTATCGACCACAAAATAAAGTGAAAGTTCATCAGCAATTCCAGCGGGGAATTAAAACATTCAACAAGGCAAGCATTTTATAACCACAGCCATGGGTAGTGGTACCACAAGTGACAAGCCCCTCAAATGAATGCAAAATGCAATTCCCCGTCATTCCCCACAAGCTGTAGGATCAAGTCAAACTGCTCATAAGCCGCCCCTGCCTACCTCTGAGCTTCATCTTTCACCATTCCTAACCCTCAAAATGCACATGCCAGCCACAAAGCAGCTCTCTCTACAGCATGCTCTTGATTCCACACACCCCTCTGCTTAGAATGTCCCCTCAATTCTAGTTCACCAGGGTAACACCTAGGAGTGTCCAGAAGCTACCATCGCTTTGTAAACCTCCCTCCAAACCGTCCTCTGTGTCTGTTGTTCTCCTCCAAGCTCCATAGTATAGCATCCTATGCAAACTCTACACTGGATCCTAACTCATTTCTGTGTCCTTCCTCACTCTTGAGCTTCCTGAAAGCAGGGGCTGTATCTCACTTGTCTACCTCCAGCGCCATCTACGTAGCAGCACTCATAACTTGCTGAACGAATGCACTGCAAAGGCCTTATGCCAGGAACATATACTAAGTGACCCAGAAAGGCTCATCATTACCTTGGAAGCCCCTTTAGTACGTTTAGTTCCTTTTGCTCTTGCTGGCTTCTGTTAAAAATTATCAAAGTATTATCACTTCAAAAAAAGTTACTTATCCAAGTAACTTCCACACAGGCAGCTGTTTCGGTCAGCAGAGCAGCAGCCCACGACGCTCAGAAGTGCACACAAGCCAATTTCTGTGGTTTCACATTTTCCTGAAGCCTCTCCCCCATGTAATCCAGATCAAGTGGTACAGGTCCAAAGGGGCAGTGTGTTGATTATTCCTTTCTTCTTACTCAGAACCACCTTTCTGGATCTATCCCCGCAACACATCATCGGCAGGTGATACTCACAAAGGCGGAGTTAATGGCATCCACAAACTCCTCCTCTTCCATGCTGACCAGCTCTGCTGCATGTTCATGGGATGTGGACCAAACCAAGGAACTCAAAGTGTCTGAGAGCTGTGTCGAAAGAACATCAATGCCAAGGGCTGACACTTCTGTTCCTAAGAGCTCTCAGGTGCGAGGGACGATAAGAAGGGGTAACAAAGCTAGTCTGGGCATAGTCCCTTGCAACTAGCAAAAGGCTGAGTGGAGTGAGGTTCTAAAAGGAGAAGAGTTGACATGTTTAAGAAGACAAGCCAGAAGGACTTCTTACCGGAAGCAGAGCAATGGGCCCAGAGGGGAGAAATCTCTGCCAAGCTACATTGTTTTCGGTGGCCTACAACACACAGGAGAAGAGTCCTTGTCAGAAGTGCCCGGTACCAGTTAGGCATGAGCAAGGCTACCGAGAGTGGGCTCAGGATCTTACCTCTGATAAATGCAGAGTAGCCACGACAGCGGATTGGTCATAGTTCCAGCTAACATTCCGGATTCCTGCAGCCTGCCGCACTCCTGAGTTGTGACCGTCTGCACCAATCTGCGCGCAGACAAGAGCCTGCTGAGTCTGCCAACCTCTTAATTAACAAAACTACTCCAGAAGGTTGTCCCTGCCTCCTGAAAGTTTTCTCTAGTTCCAACTGTTGGCAAGCCCATCTGGGGCAGCCAACTCTTACCTATGTTACTCCCAGCCCCTAGAGGAGAAGCCCTACATAAGCAATCCCAGCTTCAATGAACAGACCATAGCTGGACATCTGACCCACAAAGGGCCAGCCATAGGTTAAACTCAGCCAAAGTCTCTTCATACTGAACTAGAAAGCAGTAAAGCAGACACTGGAGCTGAACAGTCCTGATGTAAGGCTGAGAATGGCTGCCATGCAAAAAGGGAAGCTAATGATCAGGAAGAGAAAAAAAATGGGAGATGCGAGATGAGTGACTGCAGGATTCCTGAGAGGTAGAGAAAGGGCTCATTTTCTGACCCTCTGATTCCTGTCCCTGTTAGGCCAGCTATCCTTTATTTCAAGACATATGATGGTCTGAGAGATTGCCTCCTGTACAGCATTTACAATAGGGCCATCCTAACTGGAGCTGGTCTGAGTGGGTCCAGGTCCTTATAGCCAAAAGCTTTGCCTCAAATCAACTTCAACTATAGCTAAGATCTAAAACAAGAGACCACAGACTCTAATAAGATGTGGATATGCAAGACCCCTGGCAAAATAAGAATCTTCAACTACCAACAATTTGGTCTGGAGGGTTCTGCCATCACCTAGGGTAATATGAACCCAAGGGCTGGAGTCTGCCATGGAAAACGGATAAGGCCAGGTATAGCTGACTGCTTTGCTCTTGTAGAGAACGGTCACTTGGTCTAGGGAGGTCAGAAGAGAGAAGACAAAACATTAGACAGTTGGCCCGCAGGCTGAGGAAAAAACTCAGTAAATAAAGCAAGGTTGCAAGACAGCTTATCTTTATCTTATCATTGACTCCTAAATAAGAAAGGTAAAGACCTTAAAAAAAAACCCATGTCATCAATGTTATGGTCTAAGAGCTAATAAAAGACAGAGGCCACAAGGCTGAATCGGTGTGTGTGTGAGGGGAGATATCTCACTGACTTATCTCCTGCCAGGCGCTCCTTTCTCCCCACACTCTCGCTCCTCTAGTCTTTTTCACTCTATGTCCAAATGAACCCACATGTGCTTTCAGAGCAAACAGGGTGGGGAATACCACAGGCTCAAACAGGTTCTAGATTTCATAAGGTTTTCCTTCCCCCGGAAGACATTTTACTTTTCTGATCATAAAAATTATATGTTTATTACTTTTACTTGGTGTAAAAGTCTGAACTGCAAATACAGGTTTAAGAGGGGGGGTGGGGGAGAATCACCTTTAATCATACCACTCAGATATAGCTACAGTTAAAGCTTTGCTCTGTTGCTTTCCAGGTAATTTCCTATGTTTGTGCATGCACAAACACCATTCCCCCTCACACACACACATACACGTGGGATCATACAACACAGACTTTTTTTCACCAGTAAATTGTGGGACATGTTTCTAAGTGACTATTAGATCTAAGTTATCTTTTAAAACTACATGGAAGTTCACTCCATGGATGAACCATTATCTCATATCAAAAAGCATTTAAATTTAAGTCGCTTCCAATTTTTCTCCCTCCAGAACCCCAAAATATCTAAAAAACATATATATATATATGGGGAATTTATACCCAGACTACACAAAGAACCCTTATAACTAAAAAAATAAAAGACAATCTAGTTCTAAATGGGCAAAAGATTTTGCATAGACACTTCTCCAAAAAAAATACACAAATAGCCAACAAGCATCTGAAAAGACACTCAACATTATTAGTCATCAGGTAAATACAATCAAAACTATGAGACACCACCTCACAGTTACTAGGATGGCTATTAAAAAAAAAAAAAGAAAGGTTAAGGGGAATAAGTTTTGGCAAGGGGCGGAGAAATTGGAATTCTTAAATTTGTTGGCAGTAAAGTGACATGGTACAGCCTCTTTCAAGTTTGGCAATTTATGAAAATGTTAAACATAGAATTATTACATGACCCAGCAATTCTAGTCCTAAGTATCCACCCAGAAGAAATAAACCGTATATACACACAAAAACTTGCACACAAATGTCCCTAGCTGTATTCACAACCACGAAAAAGTGGAAACAACCAATGTCCATCAGCTGATGATGGATAAACCAAGTGTAATACATGCGCATGAGACTGGAGCACTGAATCATGCTACAACATGAATAAATCCAAAAATATATTCAGGGAGAGAAGTCAGACACAAAAAATACACATTGTATAAGTCTACTTAAATGAAATGTCCAGAAAAGGCAAATTCTGAAAAACAGAAAGTCACTGAATTGTACACTTAGAATGGGTGTACACTTACTGGTATGTAAGCCATACCTGAGTAAAGCTGTTTTAAAAAGAGAGAGGAAGAACCACCCTGAAATAACCCTCAGAGGGCTTCTTTATGGTGAACATCAGTATCTGTAGGAGGGATCCTTCCAGTAAGTCCAAGAATAATTCTAAGCCAGTTCTCCTTCCAAAGAGTGACTGGAAGATGGGAGAGTCAGGGGCCTCACCTGACACAGCCTCCAGCTGCTTAGTGAGAGCATGCATGATGACATCGTTCTCCACTATATAGCCCATGTCATCTAAATTATCCTTATCGAACATTATCAAGGCCTCTGAGCAGGCATCCCACACCTGGAAACACAAAGGGAGAGCATGTACTACAAGCCAGGGAAAAGGAGGCATTACTCTAATCAGAAACTGAGCACCGCTTTCCCAAGGGACTGAAGCAGAACCACCCCAAGGTATCAGTCCCTCTGGCAGGAGACGTACAGTAAGAAGAAAATTCTCTTGTGAATGCTTCCCTCCTACTTCCTGAGACAGAGTGTAAACTCTGCCTGAATTCTTCCCACATTTACAGAAAACCTGGAGAATGTGTACTCCACTATTTTAACTCAAGACAGACCGAAAGATCTTGCCAAAAGTGAAAAAGGAGGCACCTGCATTCGCCGAAAGGCTCTGCATCGCATGTTGCAGATGTGGTCCCAGGCACCAAAACCTACGAGAGAAAAGAGCTACATACAGACCAGAGCAACCTCATGGGACCTACAGCCGCCCTGGGTCTCCCTTTGTCCCTTCTTCCTGTTAAGTGAGAGATTGTTCTCAGTGTTCAATAATAGAGAAATACTCACCACTTCTACCCTGTTTGGTGCTAGGAGCTAAGCTACTGTTTCCCAGCTCTGATTACAGAGCATGAAAAAAGACCCAGCTTTCATGATCAAAGGTCAAACCACATTAAGAGAGAGAAATAATAAAGGAAATTAAAATCCATATTGTACTTTCTCTTCACCATCCTACTAAAGGTTACAAAGTCATCCTACTGAGTTACAAAATCCTACTGAGTTACAAAAAAAGTGTTACAAAAATCAACCTACTGAGGTTACAAAGTGTTAGTCACTCAGTCCTGTCTGACTCTTTGTGACCGCATGGACTTTAGCCCATCAGGCTCCTCTGTCCATGGAATTCTCCAGGCAAGAATACTGAAGTGAAAAAAAAAAAAAAAGAATACTGAAGTGGACTGCCATCCCCTTCTTCAGGGGAATCTTCCCAAGGACTGAACCCAGGTCTCCCTCACTGCAGGCAGATTCTTTACTGTCCGAGGCACCAGGGAAGCCCACTGAGGTTACAAACTCCCTGGATAAAGATGATTCTTTGTTTAAATCTAGAGAACCAAAGCAATTCATTCATTGAGATATTTACTGAGCACTTACTATGTGCCGGATACACTTCTAGGTACTGAGCACAAAGTGGGAAACCAGACAAACCTCAGCCCTTAAGCAGCTGACATTCTAGCTGGAAAGATAGACAACCCCCCCAAAAAAATCATAGTATCAGTTACTAAGTGTCATAAAGAAAAATAAAGCGGTATAAGGGGCTAGGGAATGATGCAAGAGTCTCATTTTAGATGGGATGGTTCCACACAGGCTGGCTTGAGGGAGCAACATCTGGCAGAGACCTGAAGACGATGTGCTACCCGTGCACACACCCATCTACACCCTAAAAGCATTTAGCATTCAGGCTCCCCAGCCCCACAGACAGCTGACTCTGGGAATAAAGAGGATGCTGGCACCAAGTGAAGGGTCACAATTAGTTCATATAGTTTCAATTCCACCGATTTATAATGACCCAACATCACAAATGATGTCCACATGGACCCACATGTCTGCTGGAAGTCTTCTCAGACCGGAAGTGGACACATGAACAATTCTTGGGATCTTCAGCTACATACTAGACTTACCACCCCTACCCTCCTCTCCCAGGCATCTCGGTGAGCTCCCTCCTTGCCAGGTGCCCCGCTGACTCTGCCCTACAGGACATCCTGGAAAGTCAAGACAGGAGGCTGGCACAGTGACAGAGGATCTTTTACTCACTACTGAGAAGGGTTGCAGAGCCAGGGGAGATGGAGCTGACTCTGTTGCTGTAAGTTTCTGGCAATTTCTCCAGCACTTTCTTTGGACCTGCTTCTAACAACAGTATTTTCTTGTCACAAAAGTGAATATCATGTCCTAAAAAAAAGAAGAAACAAAATGCTGTATCATTTTAGAAAAATCAATTTATTCTCTCATTTCCAAGAGAAGTATCATATTAAGTAATTCCTTAGTGCTTAGGATACAAATTTCTTACAGGACACATAAAAAGGGAACACCATACGGAGTCCTAAGCAGTAACATACAGCACCTTTTCAGTCATGTAAACCACCCTGCTCGTGGCAATAAGAACTCTCCAGACCAAACCCTGCAAAGAAGCAAATAATGGCATAACCCGTAACAAGGGAATAAAATGTCCTAGAAAAGAAAAAGGAAGGAAGGCAGCAGTGTTTGAATACCAGATAGTTACAACCTTAAAAGTATGAAGTCACTAAAAATTACAAATCCTGTTCAACAGAAAAATAAAGCTAACAAACAAAATTCACTGTGGCCTCAGGAGAATCCCAGGGAAGGCGCAGCCTGGTGGGCTGCCGTCTATGGGGCCGCACAGAGTCGGACACAACTGAAGCGACTTAGCAGCAGCAGCAGCAGTAGGATTAAGTCAAAGATAAAAGAGCTTATAAAAGAAAAGAGAGCCAAAAAAATACACCAGTGGTGCCGAAAACTCCGGTCCTAAAACATCTTTATAGTGAAGTAAAAAGAGGACTTGGAGACTTTGGTACTGGGTGACTAGCACAGACACAAGACCCTCCACAGTGCCTCAGAAAAAGGTGCAGAGAAAAAGATAAGCAGTGAGCTGCACTTCCAAGAAAGGAGAAAACACCTGTGATGGAATTACCAGAGAGAACTCTGCAGGTTTTACTTAGTAATGGTCAGGGAAACCCCACAAACCTTGATCCCTCTTTTTATTTTGAAATGTAAATGACCAAAAAAAAAAAAAAGGCGCTATTGTAACAGACAACAAAGAAAGGGTGAAAATCAAGGACAGCTCCAGTGGAAAAGGAAGTGAGCAGCGCTGAACCCACCAGCTCGGCATGGCGCCCCCTGCCGTGCTGCAGCGGTTCTGCTCTGAAGGATGGGAGCCCCGGCCATGGCCACGCTCAGCAGAGCGGGTGGTTTCTGGTCCTTCACTTCTCCCGGCCTTGATCTAACAGTAGCCGCTCCCGCACCGAAAGCCTCCGCCACCTGCTCCCTGTGGAGCCTTCTCGCTGAAGCCTCGCCTCCACAGCAGTGTTCTTCATACCAAGCCCGCACACCTCCGCCCCCAGGAGAGGTCAGTTCCTTGTTCCTCCAGGGTAGCTTTCATCTCAGTTTTCCTTCTGTTCGTTATTTACAGATCATTCCCTTTTGCTGGATTCTAAACTCCTTGGGGGCTAGGAATTCTTTTCTTATTGCAATATTGTCCCCAGGAGTATATGCTGTTATCTCCTCAACCCACAAAGAGATACTCAATGTCTTAACAGACATTTTTGTTCAATGACAGACCAGAAAACATTTAGGAAGAGTCAGATTTCAATCCCATATTTGTCCAGGGGAATAGAAGTAGAAAAAAAATAATGAAAATACGTATTTTAGGCTATAATATCATTATAGCCTCTATAATGTTTAAGCATAAACATATATAACTTAGCTGTTGATTGAATTAAATGAAATTATGAATTATAGGTGAATATCTAAATTTTAACCTTGAAATCATTTCACTCTATAAAGAATCCAAGTTAGTTTTATCAAATGACAACCTCGTGCCATAATAATTTGTCAATTTTATGAATAACAAGATTATTATATTAATAGTTTACTTTTTCCTGGATATCTAAAAGCAAAGTTCCATAGAATCACTATTATCATTATCATCACTGCTAATGTTTACTAACTCCTATATGCCTGGTGCAGGAGAAGGCAATGGCACCCCACTCCAGTATTCTTGCCTGGAAAATCCCATGGACGGAGGAGCCTGGTAGGCTGCAGTCCATGGGGTCGCTAAGAGTCAGACACGACTGAGCGACTTCACTTTCACTTTCATGCATTAGAGAAGGAAATGGCAACCCACTCCTGTGTTCTTGCCTGGAGAATCCCAGGGACGGGGGAGCCTGGTGGGCTGCCGTCTATGGGGTCACACAGAGTCGGACACGACTGAAGTGACTTAGCGTAGCATATGCCTGGTGCAATTATATATGGTTTACTATAGTATTCTTCTGATATAATCCATACCATAATTTTATGAAGAATAAAAAGCTATTCTGTCCTAATTTAAGAGATGAGAAAAATCAATGTACAGAAATTGTGAGTAATTTATACAATTCTACCCAGATAGAATTAGAGATAAGACCGAGGATTTAAATACATGCAATCTCATATGGAGACCTGTCACTTCATCCTTTAACTTCCTTTAAAGGAAGTTTCCTTCTTATTTAAAACAATCATTGGACTGGAAATGAAAATTAGAAACTCTGGATTTTAATCCCAGCTCTCACAGTTTCTAGCTTTCATCACCTACAAATACATACATAACACTATGTACTTTATAAATTTTCTTTGGTCAAAAAAAAAAAAGATCTCCAAGCACATAAAATAGTCAGGGTCAATACTTTATTTTTCAGTATTTTATTTTTAGCTATTTAATATCATTGTTTTAGGAAACTCTCTTGGAAAAAAATTACTGGAGAATATAATTTACAAGTAACAATGCTGAGAGGGAAATAGACATTTCAAGCCTAAAACATAAACTAATGTGAGTTTAAAGAAGAATCAAGGAAAACATAAACTGGTGTATAGGGAAATGTGAAGAGGCCATGGACAATTTTCATTTTTTTATTTTTATTTTTTTTTTATTTTTAGTATTTATTTATTCACATATTTGGTTGCATTGGGTCTTAATTGCAGCACATGGGCTTAGTCGCCTCACAGCATGTGGAATCTTCCTGGACCAGCAATTGAACCCATGTCCTTGCATTGCCAGGCAGATTCTTAACCCCTGGGCCACAGGGAAATCCCAAGGTGTATATATTCTTAACAATAATTTCCAGTTGATGATGAGGCCTCAGTATACCAGTACTCAGATATGTGAGCCTTCCTCAATTTACTAGAAGTTAAAATGATTTTTCTGCCAGGGTCTCAAGACAGCACAGTTCCATCAGGTTTCCAGGTGTGAGAGTGGGCGAGAGAAGGGTGGATGTTGTACCCACACAGTAATTTAAAACTTAAAATCTTTGTGCAGAGAATGTCAATTATCCCACTGCCTAACATGAGCAAAGCAAACACCCAAACATGCCAGAAACATAGAAGCCAAATGCACAAGGGGAAAGAAGGCAAACACAACCTCCCTGGAGTTCTCTATACCCTGTGTGAAAACAGATCTGTCTCTAAGTATCTGCTGCTGCTGCTGCTAAGTCGCTTCAGTCATGTCCAACTCTGTGCGACCCCATAGATGGCAGCCCACCAGGCTCCTGCATCCATGGGATTCTCCAGGCAAGAGTACTGGAGTGGGTTGCCATTTCCTTCTCCACAATTTTCATTTTTAAAGCAGCTATCCAAGATTAAGTGGATGTCAAAATGTAAAAGTTGATCACCATATAAACTATTAACAAGAATACTTTTGGGTATACAGGCCATGATGATCAAGGGGAGACACTGCTGCTGCTGCTAAGTTGCTTTAGTCGTGTCAGACTCTGTGCGACCCCATAGACGGCAGCCCACCAGGCTTCCCATCCTTGGGATTCTCCAGGCAAGAACACTGGAGTGGGGTGCCATTGCCTTCTCCGAGGGGAGACACTAGCAAGCACAAAATCTCAAGCAGCTTGTTTACTTGACTCAGCAGGACCTGCCCAAGGACAGAGTCTCCTTACTCTGTTTATATTTTATATGAAAAAAGTAGAGGCTTGCTCACTGAATAAATTGTACCAAAGACTTACAAATCTCCTACTGGGCTTCAATTTTCATGTTTTAACATTGAGTACTTTCTCTGAGCTTTTAAAACAGGAAATTAGCTGGTGTGTGAATTTTTTAGGGAAAACCTACGCTTGGTAGGTTTGACTTACTTAGAGGCAGCGACTCATAACCTGGTGTATTCAGCCTATGAGCTCTCTTTCGTAAACTTACACAGAGAATTGTTTTGCAGGTATCTGCTTAAAGTCAGCCTTGAATTTAGGAATTTATACTTTTATGGAAAAAAAAAAAAAAAACAGAAAAATGAACAATTACAATACAGAATTCTCTACGCTTATAAAAACTTTCCATCCTTGGGATGTGGGCAAATGGGGTGAGAAAGAGAACAAAACAGGAAGGGAAAAAAACTAAACAAAGAAAATAGCACAACACCAAATATTAATTAAATTAGCAAAAACTCAGTAAGACTAAAAACCTTTTCAAGTACATATCATACAAAATTGTATAAAAAGTTAAGAGGTAAAGTCACTACAAGACAATTAAGCTCTTCTCTGTTTCTTGTTCTCAAACTGTGGGAATATAGGGAATTCCCTGGCAGTCCAACAGTTAGGACTTGGAGCTCTCACTGCCAGGCCCAGGTTTCAACCTTTGGTTGGGGTCTAAGATTCCACAAGCTGCTTGGCACAGAGAAAAAAAAGTATATGCAAGATACTTTTAAAAGATGCTTATATCAAGTGCTGATAACTGTATTTTACAAAATGTTTTTGAGACTCAAGCCCATTAGCTTATATAAAGCACTGTTTGCCACCAGTCGCCTAGAAGAGGAAACTTCCCCACTTGCTAGGGAAAATGTGACTATCACCCCACGCTGAAATCAACAAAGACTTTCTCATTATTGAAAAATGAGTGTTAGTTGTTCAGTTGTGTCTGATTCTTTGTGATCCCATCGACTACAGCCCGTCAGGCTCCTCTGTCCATGAATTCTCTAGGCAAGAATACTGGTGGTGGTGGTTTAGTCACTAAGTCGTGTCTGACTCTTATGACCCCATGGACTGTAGCCCGTCAGGCTCCTCTGTCAATTCTGGGATTCTCCAGGCAAGAATACTGAAGTGGATTGCCATTTCCTTCTCCAGGGGATCTTCCCAACTTAGGAATCAAGCCCGGGTCTCCTACATTGCAGGCAGTTTCTTTACCATCTGAGCCACCATGGAAGCCAGAAAACTCAAATCCAATTTCTGAAAGTCACTGTACAATTGTTAAAAGCAGAAGAATTTGTTAGCCTAGGTTCAAATTCTGTCTCTGCCTGGTGTGAGACTCTGGTCATTACCTAATCTTGCTAAGCAAGTTTCTTCATATAAAAGATGAAAACATCTACTTCAGAAGGTAAGAGCAGTCTAAATTATACGTGGAAAAAGCAAATGTTGGACTCAAAGTAGATCACAGGCTGAAATGTAACAACTAAAACTATAAAACTCTTAGAAGAAAACACAGGAGCGAATCTTCCTGATTTGAGGTTTGGTAATGATTGCATAGACATGATACCAAAAGTAAAAGTGGTAAGAGATTGATAAGCTGGACTTCATCAAAATTAAAAACTTCTGTGCTTCCAAGGACACCATCAAGAAAGTGAGAAAACAATTCCCAAATTGGGAGAACACATCTGCAAATCATGTATCTGATAAGGGGCTTGTACCCAGAATATACTGACTTGGCCAAAAGAATCATTCAGGTTTTTCCGTAAGAGGTTATGGAAACCCTAAACGAACTTTTTGGCCAATCCAATATAAAAAACACAACTCAATAATAAAAAGACAAATAGTCCAATTTAGAAATGGGCAAAGGTTCTGAACAGACATTTCTCCAAAGAAGATACACAAATAACCAATAAACACATGAAAGAATAGTCACCATTATTCATTAGGGAAATACAGATCAAAACCAGGAGACAGCACCTCACACTCACTATTATAACTAGTGACAAAAAGACAGTACAGTGCTGTCCAGGATGTGGAGAAATGAGACCTCTCGTTTATTGCTGGTGGGAATGTAAAATGGTGCAGCCCCTCTAGAACACTGGTAGTTCTTCAAAAAGTTAAGCAGAGTTTACCAAATGACCCAGAAAATCCACTTCTAAGATTATATCCAAGATAACCAAAAATACATGTTTACACAAACAAAAGTATGTACAAGAAGTGATTAGCAGCATTATTTGTTATAGCTCCAAAGTGAAAACGACTCAAATGTCTATCACTTGGTGAATGAATAAACAAAATACGCTATTTTGTTTATTAAAATACTATTATTTACTATTTGGCAATAAAAAGAAACAAATTACTGGCACACGCAGGGCTTCCCCTCGTGGCTCAGCAGCAAAGAATCCGCCTGCAATGCAGGAGACTCGGGTTCGATCGATCTCTGGGTTGGGAAGATCCGCTGGAGGAGGGCATGGCGACCCATTCCAGTATTCTTGCCAGGAAAGTCCCATGGATAAAGAAGCCTAGCAGGCGACAGTTCATGGGGTCGCAAACACTAGGAGGCGACTGAGCACGCACACACTGGCATATGCTGCAACCTGGATGATTCCTGAAAACATTAAGCAGATTCCACGTATATGAAAAAGTCCTGAAAAAGCCAATCTATAGAGATGAAAAAGTACATGAGTGGTTGCCTAGGGTACTACGGTGGAGGAGATGGGGGAGACGGCGGGCTGCATGGGCAGTGACTACTAACGGGTTCGCGCTTCTTTGGGGGGGCGGTGATAAAAATGTTCTAAGATTCATTGTGGCGATGGCTGCACAGCTCTAGGAATAAACTAAAAATCATTACATTATATGCTTTTAAGTGGGTGAAGTTTATGGTATGCAAACTATATCTCAATGAAGCGGTGTAAAAAACATCAACAAGAAAAACGCCTAACCTAGCTCAGTCGACAACTGCCCGATGACTTCGGTGTCCAGACCGAAATAACCCTGGGCGGGTCTGTGTCTCCACGTGTTGGAAAGACTCTTACGGTCCCTCCCACTTTTGACCCTTCGGAATTCTGAAGGAACAAACGTTTGCCCCCGGGGTCCTGCGCTTCCTCTGGGCAAGGAATGGACCACAAGGTGTGCAACACTAAGGCTCTGGGCAAACAGTGCCAGGGCTCCCACACTCATCATTCCTTCACGGCCTCGCTCCCCGCAAATACCGGCCTGGAGATGCGCTTACCTAAGGCACAAGCCATAGCGGCGCCTACCAGGCCTCCCCCCGACACCACCACATCGTACACGTTGTCCGCCGAGGCGCCAGCCCACCTCCGGCAGGAGACCCGCGGGCCCTTCTGGGCAGCGGCAAAGACAGCGCCCCACCGGACTCTAGCCAACTGGGCCGCCATGGCGCTGACCTGAGCCGTATCTGAGCGACTGAGCCGAACTGAACTGAACAGACCCGCCTTAGGCAGCACTTCCGGAGACCAGCCGTCCAATCACCGGCCGCTAGAGCGAAGATCTTAAAACCGGAAGTATAAAGCACGGAGAGAATAGGCCAATCAGAAAGCGAGCCCTCCCTGCCTGGGCGGGATAGAAGAGAGGCTTCCTGTGGAGGGGAATGGTTCGAGTATCAGCCTGGGAGCCAATCAGAGGCCCACGCTAGAAAGGGGCGGAACCTGAGCCGAGCCTCCTGCGCCTCCACCGCCGCTGTCACCGTCGCTGTCACCGCCGTTTGTCTCTCTACCCGGCTGAGGAGATGACCGTGGGGAGGTCTGCAGGAGCCTCCGGCGGCGCTCAGTGGAACCATCAGGTGAGGGGAGAAAAAGAAGGAGAGGGATCAGGTCTGCACCCCGGAAAGGAAACCCTGAGAGAGGGAGCTGTTTGAAACGTTGCCTTGGAGACAGACGACCGGGGAGTGTCACCGGGGCGTGGGATTCTAGCCCGCACTGTTTGCAGACGTGAAGGCGGGCTCTTAACTCCGGGACTTGAACCGCTTGCGCCTTGCGTCAGGCTCTTCATAGAATCGTAGCGGTGACCCTCAGTTTTCGCTTATCGTTTCAACCACCTCCAGGATTGTTGTCTCCATTTTGTATTATAGAGGAGAAAACAGGCACAGAAAGATTAAGAAATTTGCCCCCAAATTCAGAAGTTAAGTGAAGTGACAGTAGCTCAGTCGTGTCCGACTCTTTACGACTCTATGGACTTTACAGTCCATGGAATTCTCCAGGCCAGAATACTGAAGTGGGTAGCCTTTCCCTTCTCCAGGGGACCTTCCGAACCCAGGGATTAAAGTCAGATCTCCCGCATTGCAGGCGGATTCTTTACCAGCTGAGCCACAAGGGAAGCCCCAGAATACTGGAGTGGGTAGCCTATCCCTTCTTCAGGAGATCTTCACGACCCAGGAATTGAACCGGGGTCTCCTGCATTGCAGGCGGATTCTTTACCAACTTTCAGGGAAACCCTCCAAATTCAGAGACAGAAAGTAAATTGGTGGTCTCAGGGCTTGAGGAGTGGGGATG